>NW_026571175.1:15826585-15989085 GCF_026225935.1 Boleophthalmus pectinirostris
TTTGTGACTTCTTTTCCTTGACGTTTTCCCTTTCCAAAAGCTACTCTGTGCTGGATCAAGTTTTGCCATGGTTTAGACTGAACCTTGAAAGTAGTTAGAAAGGTGGGCATTTTGAATGTCACTGTTGTTGTATGCTTGGATATAGCATTACTAATCTTGTTTTCATGTGTGGGTGTGCATACAATGCACAAAGGTTAAGAGGAATCTGGCTGCAGACCTCCAGAGGATCCACACATTAACTTACTTGGAGGCATCCACAGGTCCCTCAAGGTAACTGATTTCAGCGTAACATTATAAAAGTTGACATTTTACACTAAGACAAGACCCTTTTCCTATTGGACAAAATGGCCACATCATTTGTACTTACACAACTGCAGGCTACATGTTGACAATTAACCTCCTAAGACCCGAACTCTTACATGGCATGTTTTATTCATTTCTCTTTGTTATTGGGGCTGATTGGGACCTGATTGGATGAGTGCAAAAAGAAAGAATTATATTTTTATTATATTTTATATTATAAATATTTTTATATTTATATGTCCACATATGATATATTAAACATTAATTTAATGTATTAATCATTTTGATGGAACACAATAAAGTCACAATTAAGTAAGGATTTGCAAAAACTATTTATTAAGTACCTGAACAACCCAAAATGTGTTGGACATATGTGGATGCCAGGTCCGTGGAGGATACATCTTTTATGTTTGTGATAACATGTTTTCAACTGTAAATTTTCCTATGGAAAAATTGTACAGCAGAGACAGATACTTTCAAACTGAGACACTTTTAAGAATGTATTGGGGACTAAATGTAGAATCTTTGAAGTGCTAATAAGTGCAAACATTTAAATGAATTTTTAATAACATTTAATAACAAACTAATGCAAAAACTAATAAACGTATTAATAATAAATAAAGTAATTTATTTGCTTATGAAGAATAAAGCAAGGAAA
The DNA here is from genome assembly GCF_026225935.1 of Boleophthalmus pectinirostris. Taxonomy (NCBI): domain Eukaryota; kingdom Metazoa; phylum Chordata; class Actinopteri; order Gobiiformes; family Gobiidae; genus Boleophthalmus; species Boleophthalmus pectinirostris. The sequence goes on from NW_026571175.1 coordinate 15,827,547, forward strand.
ATGGCGATGGAGGGTCCTCTGGGTGGAGGTCTGCAACCAAACACTATAATATCTTATCTTAGCCTTAAAGGGACTATATTATGCTCTTTTCTGATCTACATTATAATGTTGTTTCCACATGAAAACCATAGCTGTGTTGTGTTTTGTTTCATTCACTCATTATATATATATATATATATATATATATATATATATATATATATATATTATGTTTCATTCACTCTCTCTCTCTCTCTCTCTCTCTCTCTCTCTCTCTCTCTCTCTCTCTCTCTCTCTCTCTCTCTCTCTCTCTCTCTCTCTCTCTCTCTCTATATATATTATATATATATATATATATATATATATATATATATATATATATATATATATAAACATATAATAATACTCATCAATACCTTTTAGTCAAAGCCATTTTGACAGAATGGCTTCCAGCAATAATGCACTGTTTTGTTTTTGACTGGAAACAGGAGAAAAACATCCATTATTTAATTGTGTAGCACCAAGATTTGATTCCCTCAAGGTTATCCCATCACAACAGAAACAATGACATCAAGCAAGGTGACTGCTCTGTTTGGGCCTTATTCACTTACTGATTTTAAAATGGAAAACTGCACCCCACTGAAGGAGCAGTTACCAATTTATAAAGTGCATGCTGAGTGATGCAGTGGTTTAGCCTGGATGGGGCATATACTGCTGTTAAGATTGGCTAATGTGAGAAAGAGGGAGATTTGAAGTAGGCCAGTGATAAGCATACTCATTTAAAAGTTTGGAGGGATTTAAAAGGGGAAAAAGTGGGGAAATTGATCTCAATCTAATGCATTCTGCTGTACCACTATACTTCTTGTATCAGAGAATATCATTGTATGCCTACTAAGATACAAAGAGATTGGCTGGTTATGAAAAATTGCATTATGGATTTATGTGTGGGTGGTGTTGCAGAGGTTTAGTTTAATGCACTTTAAAAGGATGGCAACAATATATACAATTTTGGGTTATGTTTCAAATACATTACTGCAAATACGGACTGATTTATTGTTAATTAATAATAGGCATGATAGTCATGTTGTTGTTTTTTGGTGATATGCCTCCGATCAGAAAACAGAATGAGCCATAAATTAGTCTCTCATTTGGTTGTTTTAAACATAAAAGAACTCTTTATAATCTGAGTCATAACCCCAGCACCTGCAGCCAACCACTGATCAGTGCTGATGCAGCCTCTGCAGCTCACCGAGTAAATTCTGGAGATTCTGAGCTTTCAGAGGCATAGTCTGTCTATATACTGAGAATGAGAAAAACCTTTATGTGTCTTAAATACAGGTATTCTGGTACTTTTAAAAAAAATGGTAAGGCTACATAATTTAAGCACTAATGAATGCAGAGAATATTTATAAACATATTTATATAAAATTACTGTTACTACAAAACTTTACCTGATTTAAGAGAGATGTGATAAGTCTTTAAATAGCTCAGACAGAGCTAGTATCTCCCTGCCTTTTAAATGAAATTACCCCCACTTATTGATGTTCTATAGCTATTTTCCCTTCAAGAGTACATTACAAACTTACTGGTAGTTGACCAACACAGACACCTAAAATAATTCAGCCTGTCTGCAATCTTAAAATGACTCTCAACAAGAAGAAGCAGCAATTTACAGTGCGAATTGGAATTTGTCCCTAAGGGGAGTTAAAGGTTTCTTCGAAAATAGGTTTAAACATATATAAGAGTATGAATAGACATTTACTGTTTATTGGTGGCAGTGTCAAGAAGGATGCACTAGGGGTCTATGGAGCACTAAAAGGGTCAGGCAAGAAAGGAATAGAGCTAGAACCAATGGGAATAGTCATCAAAAAGCACATATGAATTATAGATCCATGTGGCACTCCATACTATCTATGATTCATATAGCTGTCTTCACAATGCATGAATTAGGAGAGGTGGTTGGGCACAGATCAAAGATAATGCATGATGTGTTGCTCGTGACAACTCCCACAAGGATGTATGCTACACAATGAAGTCGGAAAACCCTCGCTTTAGTAGGAGAATGAGCCTGGAGTGATTGAAAGTGGCATTGTAAGAGGAATCACATGGACAGATGGATATGTGGCAGATATGTGAACATTTTGGGGGTATATAATAATAGATTTACAGGATATGTAGATTATTAAAGGGCTTGTATTAGGCTGTTTTCTGATCTGTTATAATGTTGTTTCCTCTTCAAAAACATACCTGGAGTTGTGTTTTATTTCATTCACACGTTTAACATACAAATCCTGCATATGGTGTAGGGTCAGAGAGTGTTGGGCCAGTGTGGTGTCTGATAAGTGTGTGAATGTTTGTTTTGTCTGTCTTGTCTTGTCATCTATAATATACTAGTTGAAGTGTTGTTCTTTGAAGTGTGGGAGGGGATTGGAAATGTAATGTTGAAATGTTGTTATGTTGTTGTGTGAATTGTATGTGCAGGTTTGAAATAACTAACAAACTAACTAACTTTTAGGCTGAGCTGTTTCACCTTGTGATGTCATGTGGTAATAGAGAAGTGCTTCACTGTGTTTTTAAACCCCACACACCTTCACTAGAATTTAGATAAATTAGATCATTTCAGCATTAGAATTGCAAATCTCACAAAAAGCATGTCCTTCAGCTTACAGTGACAACATTTGAGCCAATATTTCTCCAGATCATCCGCACATCCAAAAATGTACAGTATAGGTATCAAAATAAGGTATTGGAATTTGTATGTGTTGCAGATTTTGTTGAAACATGTTGATTAAAAACCTATGCTTTCCTACTGCTATAGCTTTCTGCTATGGGATGTACACAGGGAATGGAAATAGCCTGAAACACAGTCCAGCATAGGGACAGTGAAGCTGTGATTGCATCCATGCATTATAGATCCATATGCATCTAAAGCGCCTTCTTGGAAATCTGCCCCTTAAATAATGAATCGGTCCTCCCTCTGTATGGAAAAGATGGCCTCCTGATCGTGCGTGTAAGATGTAGGCACCTGTGTAACCATAAACATAGAAAATTGATTTTATTCAATATAGACAAAGCGTGAAAAACACATGTGTGAGAGCTGATAACACTGTAAGGAGATTATTGTTGTTTTTTTTCTTGTGTAGGAGCGTCAGGAAATGATTGGAGATGTGTTAGAACGGTATATTTTGAATACAGAGCCAAAAAATACAGATTATTCATTCTAAACACATTTATAGTGAAAAAAACATACCATGAAAGTGGAAGTTATTGAATGGAAGATATATATATATATATATATATATAGAGAGAGAGAGAGAGAGAGAGAGAGAGAGAGAGATATAGATATATAGATATAGCTATAGATATATAAATGTATTGCCATATTGTTGTTTGCATAGCTTTCTAGTCTTTACTGCAAATTGTGTTTTCACTTTTGCTACACCATTTTCAGTAAGTCATGGTCTCTTTATCTTTATAGTGGTGATACATCTGCATCATAACAGGGAGGTGGTGAATTGGATACAAGTTCACTGATTCTCCATAATGTTACAGATGCTGCTTTCTTATGGAACAAACTGCAAAATATAGAAATTATTCAAATATGGCACCTAAATGTTGACCAGAACACAAAAATGCAAATAATAATTAAGCAATAATTGGTTTATAACTGTGATAATAATGAATGCATGGTCTGGAATTGCTGGTGTGAATAAATAGGAAGAAAACGTGCAACAAAAATCACACAAACTAACTAGAGTAGGGTTGGGAATCACAAGGTCCATCATGATCTGTTTGATATGATACACTCTACATGGCTCACAGTATAAGATCATATCACAAGGTGGTGATAAATGTTACAGTCGATATATTGTAAATGATGTGTCACTGTTTTTAACAAAATACCTGCACAAACCTAATATGAAACACCCTTTTAATTAAAAAGAAAAAAACAGTTAATATACATTATAAATGTATTGCATAAACAAGTTTCCTTCACTAAATAAACAACAAAATTGTCACAAAAAAGATACTGTGACTTGGTAATATAACTGATTGATAAAACATCCCACAATAATAATAATACTATGCAGTATATAATATCGATACTATATAAGATTTTGATATTTTTGAACAGCCTAAAAACAGTCAGTACCGGAGACTGGCTTAAATTGCCTTTACACTGAAAAAACTGTCTCCCATCTCTGCTGCAGTGAGTCTTGTCATTTTGGTCTTAAATTGTTTGGATTAACTCGATATTTCACTATTTTGTCCATACATAAATTAATATTCCTTATATGGAACTCAGCTCCAAATGATCTCCTATAACTGCTAGCCTCGTGAGCTTCACTTGACTGGAGCCAGTGCATGACGTCACTCTCCCTCAGTGTACTTCTTTATTCAGTCAACAAAACAACATAATTACAGTTCCAAATTACTTACTGTTCCTACTGTATAATTGTAACTACATACTGGCATTTCTCTGTATCATAATATACTCCCAATACACAAATGTTAAACTGTAACATTCTCTCACACACTCCATGTTTCAAGAAACGGCGTGACACACACACACACACACAAAAACACACACAAAAACACAATAACATCTGAGCTGGAGCCGAGAGGAGCAGGGGACTGTGTAAGGTCAGATCAGAAAATTCTTAGTCAATTATATCACAGCATCAAAATAACATTAAAGTGCCTTTGAACGCAGTTTTGATCTCATACAAATATTTTTATCTAAACATTTTGTAGGGCTCAGAAGCTGGGATCATACATTGTTGCACCTATGTAAAGGTAAAAAGGTGGAAGTAGATAACGTTAATGCAAAATAATAAGCAGGGTTTGGATTTTGTCTGCACAATACCAATTTTTTCACATTGCTTGCATTACAGAAACAATCATTATGTATTTGAATCCTCCTAACCATAGGACTACAATGCATGTAAATTGATGATTGGGATTTCTGATAAGGTGTATGAAACCTCAGTCATGCTGTCATTGCAGTTGGATTTCACCTGAAGAAAATGATTGCTTATTTCAAGGTTCATGGTATCATTAGATATTTACAAATTTGCTGGGGTGTAGCAAAAAATTCTGGACCCTGGTACAAGCGATTTGGGGGTTCACACCACATGTTTTCTATGTGATAAATTCACAGACAGATGTTTAGAGGCCTCTTTTCCAGCATTGGGCCTGGTTTAATTACTATAAATTTGAAATAACAAGATTTTGGAGCATAAACATGGAACTCACCATTTCATGCCCACTGACAAAACCATCATTTTAAATGGTTATAAAGTCTGCTGCTGTTTGCTTGCAGGTGCATTCAAAGTCCTCCACCATTTTAAAGACAACATTTTGTAAAAGGAAGGTAAAGAAGTCCCAGAAGCCGGACTACTGAACCAGGAAATGCACAGCAGTTGCATTATAACTGTAATAAATATAGACTCAAGAACTATATATATGGTTTTTTCTTTCAACCACTCAACATCAGGGCATGTTAAATACAGTAACACTCCTTCAAACTGCAGTTATCTCTTATGTAAGCTCCGCCACTGCCATGAAGTCAGCTCTGCCCTCTCTCGCTGCTTTGCATCATTCGTAGCAGATGAGGACTTACTATAAATATTTGATATGGCACAGCGCATGTGGGAAAATTTATTTTTAGAATATTCCTGTGGATTCATCAGGAGAAGGCAGTCCTTTGTACTTCCAGAAGGCCTAGAGTGTAGATCAGCGTATAGTTTGATCATTTAAAATCAATCCATCCATCCATTTTCGTCCACTTATCCGGGGCCGGGTCGCGGGGGGAGCAGCCTATGCAGGGACTCCCAGACTTCCTTCACCCCAGACACGTCCTCCAGCTCCTCCGGGGGGACCCCGAGGCGTTCCCAGGCCAGCCGAGAGACATAGTCCCTCCAGCGTGTCCTGGGTCTTCCCCGGGGCCTCCTCCCGGCGGGACATGCCCGGAACACCTCCCGAGGGAGGCGCCCAGGAGGCATCCGGAACAGATGCCCGAGCCACCTCAACTGGCTCCTCTCGACGTGGAGGAGCAGCGGCTCTACTCCGAGCTCCTCCCGTGTGACTGAGCTCCTCACCCTATCTCTAAGGGAGCGCCCAGCCACCCTGCGGAGGAAACTCATTTCGAGCGCTTGTATCCACGATCTCGTCCTTTTGGTCACTACCCAGAGCTCATGACCATAGGTCATAAAATCAATCCCCACTACCCTAAATAGACTGTTAGCATATTGATTCTATTGAGTTCTCTGAGGAAGTGAACCGTTTGAAATACTTAAGACCTGGATGTATTTCATGGGATTTTCTACAATTTCTAAGATGATCTGTGCTTATCTGGAAAACTCACTAATAATGAGTTAGCCATAATGATTATTACATGCTGTGGTTGTCCCAGGCTTGGAGAAATTGATGGTTGAACCAGAAAAGGTGGCTCGGTGGCTAGCACAACTCACACCAAGAATGTTTCAACTCCCCGGTCGCCCAAGCCTTTTTGTGCGGAGTATGTTTCTAAAAAAGTGTATGGTAGGGAGCAGTAACAATGTACTTACTTAACTTTCCTCTCTATAGGAATAGTAAAGTACCAACCATTTACAAAGAAAGATATCACACTGAATTGAACCATGTAGGAAATGAAGGGCTTCCCAAAAGGCATCTGGAAAAGAAGAAACAATGTTAATATGCAAAGCACAGCCTTCCCCCGGCCACCGAAGACATGCATGCATGAACATGAGAAGCAGACAGCAGTCACAGAGCCTGAACGCCTGGGGAGGGACAGAGTCTTTACAACACAAGCAGGCCTACAACACAACACTTGCACTTATTAGTAGTCAACACATTACACTAATCATCAAAACATTAGCCACAGAACACAAAGGCACACACTGGGTACATTTACATGACCAGTATAAATCAGATAACTAGAATAAGATAATTCTTAGTTTGTGAATTTTGTTTTCTGACATTGCCGATAAGACTTAATCTGATTTTGATTTATTTAGTTTAGAGCAATTGTTGTTTTTGGAAGAACCTTCTTTTTGCCATATTATGCAGCTTTAGAATTCTAAAGTTCTATCTAATGTTTTGTTGAAATTGAGTTATTTCTATATTCTTGTACTGGGGTAATTTCTGTATATTTTTAAACTGATATTGTAAAGTTTGTTAAAAACTGCACCAGTGTGAACTTTCAGAAAGGAAATCAGATTATTCAAATATCTGTATACATTCCATTTCAATAATCTGGTAACTCCAGAAACCAGATAATGATCAGAGTTTGGTGTGCATGTAAAACATAGCCACTGACTCCTATCTTCACTCGGGAATAATACACACACAAACATGTTCCAAGTGCCCTTAATCTAACCTTGATCAATGCACTGGAGGCACATTGAGCACTTGTATTGAGCTGCACTTCCTCCTTCCTTCCTGTTGTATAAGCCTGCTACTGGTGCTGCTACCAGGAATATAAATCAGACTCATTAAGACGCCTTGATTAGAGTCCGAGACCCACTTTGATAATTCAAGTGGAAACCTCAGAAAATACAATGTTAAGCAAGTGTACCTGAGTCAATATTTTATTATTTTTGCTTGTTTTCGTTGTCACTGTCATTTATTGTCCTCTTTTAAATTAGTTTTTATATTTCTATTGTTATAACCATTATTTATGTGTTATTATTATTTTTAAGGTAGCACTTTATCACTAATCTTTAATTAGCCTTTATAAGGCAACAACAAAGCAACTAATGATCATTAGATAGGTTGACCTTTCCCTGTTGTATTCTCACATAACACCACTAGATGCTATCTATATTACTGCTGTGTCTTCAATCAGGCCAAAGCTGGAGACCACAGGTGAGTCTGAACAAAGGTCATGTGAGGGGATGTGGTAGATAGTTAAACAGTTTACTAATTCTATCCATGTTTTATTAAGGTGGATCCAAGAGTATTTATAATTAAATATTTATATATGAAATATTTCAGTTCATTTATATTATTTATTCTACAATTTGCAAGCCTATTTTGCATTGCCTTCCTGACAGGAGCAGAAGAGCCATACAGACTACTAATGAGAAACTGGCTTTTAAAGTGCATGTGCCTGTATTAACTCAAGCTTAGTGTCTGTGGGATCCTGGTTAATAAAAAAAAATTTTTAAAAAGGCAAAGACGTGGGGGGAACCAAGAAGCGCGAACGGAATAGGCCGATAAAACGTGTTGTGCACACTACTTCTCTTCCCATCCGATCTGTTTCCTTTCTGTTACTAGGCAACACCTGCAGGCACGCACTAAATAAAGCCTTGTACACCCCCTCCCTCTCCCCCCACATCTCCCTGTCTCCGCCGCCCCCGCTTATAAGTCCAACTCTCTGACACTCGTTCATCCATCTCTTCTACACCCTTACACATCCATCGTACGTACCCTGATCTTCACCATATTACTCCTTCAGTTTCTTCCATCACACAGGGGGTTAAACGTATGGAGCTTTGGCAGAGAGGACAGTTCTCCAAAACAAAGAAATAGATAGACTGTAATCTGGCGGAGGAACTGAGTATAGACATTGGTAGTTTAGCCAAAGCCTTTACTCACATGTGGCTGGATGCTGTTAACTACTCCTTAGAAACAAACAGGAAAAACATCATCTTCAATGCAGCAGTTAAAAATGCCTATTCATTGGTTTCGTTGTGATTGTTACTTTAAAACAAAATATTACATCTTTTGAATTGGGAAAAAGTCCTACAAATGTGCCATATGACAGGAAGCTAAAACCAATCAATAGTCAAAAGTCCAGGTTGATTTTGCCTTTTTACTGACAGGAGGTAGTTTGATCTGGTTCATGGTTGAAATCTCTGGGCCTATCCACATGAAAAAATAACTCAAACACAGTGAATGAAAAAACAGCCCCCCATGTGCTCCTGACATTAGAACAGCACATTCTCCAATGCCATAATTACTGTAGAAAGCAAGCACATGTGAGGAAAATAACTTGGGTTTCTGCACGTAGTGCTACATTGCTTGTCTCCGTGGAGATGCTTTGCTGGAATGTTCCACAGTATGGCATTAAACACATCTATTTAGCATTTGTTCATTCATTCATTACAAGTGTTTTAATACCTTAAAAAAAACTTGGTGGCTTTATCAGCTTGTCTCCATGGATATAAGTTTAATGCCACTCGGTGGAAAAGTTTGGGCATCGAATTGCATCTCCATGGAGACAGGCATGTGGTAGAGGGAGCACACATCAGGCCAAAAATGTTCTGTAAAAATACAAATAAAATATAAAAAAATAATGTTTATACTGTAGATAGTGAACAAATGTATAGAAATAATGAGGCAAGTTTGCAAAGGTTGCCACTTAGCAGAAGTCAGCTCTTCACTCTCCTCTTCTGATGTCTGGTTCTGAGTGTTGTGACTAATGAGTAATCTTCCATGACAAGGCCGCAGCCACTGGTCGATTCTACACACACTCACAAAGGCCCTCTATTGATGTGGTGTGCTCCATAACCTTCACAAGTTAATACTAGCCTATGGCCCACGTATCTCCGCTGACGTGAACGATCCAGTGTTTTGTGTCAGTTAACATGAAATTCATTGTGCTTCAGAATCCAAAGGTTAAATTGAAATTCTGTAATGGACAGTGAATGCAGTCAAGTGTGTAGAGATTTATATGTTGACAGACTCACACATTTAATTAAACATACAAGAAATAATTTAATGGTGAATAAATAAATGTTTAGTTTTCTTCTGATTTGCCCACATAAAGTTGTTCAGTCCTTCTCCACAGAAAAAAAAGCAGTTCATGCAAGAGACTGATGTAAAGCTGCCTCTTCTTTCAGTACCTTTAATTCAACAAATAAAACTTGCTCTATGATAGAATTCCCTTTTAACTATCAGACTGCAAAAACTGGCACAAAACTGAATGTTTTCTCTGTCAGTATAAAGAAAATGAAAGTATAACAGAAGTCAATTGTACATTTTTCACAATGGCCTCAGAAAGTGGTGTCATTGCTTAACCACAAAGACTTGATTGCTGTGATCTGATTACCCTATTTGGTGATTTATATTAGGCTGTTTCCTCATCAAACATACCTGGAGTTGGGTTTTGTTTCATTAACACATGTTTAACTCACAAATCCTGCATATTTAGGCTGTGTTCTTAGTGTTGTGACTAATAAGACAAAAAACACTCAATACATGTTCTTTACAATTTAGAAGATAGTTTCAGCTCTGGATTTACCAATCACTACTGAACAAAAGAAAAAAGGTAGCTGTTAACTTAAAACCTATTACTTCATAACATCACAAAGTGGAACTGAGTACATTGAGCTTTGGAGATGTACACAGACTAATAATGCAGGATTACTCAAACACATGTGAATGAAACATAACACAACATTATATTTAACATGGCTAAAAGCTAACAAGCGTTTATAACATGGCTAAAAGATAATAAGCGTCAAATTTTGCATAATATAGGACCTTTAAACTGTAAGATTAATATGCGGCCAATTCATTGTACCCATAGTCTATGTTATAGAACAATAAACCTTAAGTCTTGTACTGTATTGTATGTCCCCCTTCCAACAGTATCTGCACTGACTCCACATCCAAGTTCATTATCACTAATGCTGTAGATATGACAGTCTCTCAGGAATTTAATGACAATTTTAGTCACTATGCTATGTAGTACATTTAGAACACCTCTGCAGCACCATAGTAAGTGCTCCACACTCTCAAAGTACACCTCTATAATCAGCATAGTGGAGAATGCTATATTAAATGTGAGCCACATAATAGTTATTTAAAGCAAAATATATAAAAGAAGATGGCTTATTCATTCAAAGGTAAACAAGATGTGGAGATATGTACACACTGTGTCACTCTTAAGGTTGGATAAAAGGAGAGTGTGAGGGCATCTGGTGTAATTCCCATAGCAAATGAATATGCATCAAAGGTTATCCTGCCTTCAGCATTCTACCAACATGCTTCTGTGTTCTTTCCATAAAGTTATGTCCATATAACTGGTGTTCATGTCTCGTTATTGCTCGGCTCGGCTTGGTAGGAAAGCACCTGTTGTTGTTGTTTTTTCTCACTTAAGGCAGTTTTAAGAAGAAATGTACAACAATATAGTAAATAGATGTGAGTTATAAGCCATCAACACTCTGTATTTCTGTATTTTTCTGGCATAAAGGCATAATGTAATTTTATTAGTTTAATCATAATGTGTTTAACAGTTACAGTAACAGCTATTTACCTCTGTACATGTCATCATCTGTCCAACCAGGAAGTAAAATTAAAAACTTCACAAAAAACTAGAAAAGTCTAGGAAAGATTTTTAGTAAAATCTTTATCAATATATTTGATAGTCAAATGAGTAGTAACCTGCCATATGCATAATGTTTCATTCACACATGTTTAACACACACACTCTGCATATTAAGGCTGAGTGCTTCTCTCAAATGGAAAACACCCTTATGGAAGATAATTTATTACATAATCATCTTTCTCATTTAGATTTTTTTTTTTTTTAACTCCGAAAAAACATGTTTGATTTATTATTTATTCTGAAAATTTTTAAATAAAATATTTACCTTTTTCATATTCAATTTAAATAGTTTCAAGACCTGACAGTCAAACTTTAGAAGCTAAAATTCATGATGAATATTTTTGCAGCAAAGAGCCAAGGCATAAGCAATCGGTCCAAAGTGGTTCAATCCAGTTTAGTAACAACCAATAAATGCTGCACGGAACCAATGTGATTGGTTAGAATTAGCCTAATCAAAACCTCATCTCTTGGATTCCTTAACTATAAGCCCAGTCCACAGATGAGAAAGGCCAATAAGAAACTTCTGTCTCTGTCCTCACAATAGATTACTTTATTATGATTATATGATTTGATATTGCATGACATGGCATGACATGGCATGACATGACATTATATTACATTACATTATATTATAATTGCTTATGCATCTTACACAATTTTGACTGTTGAATTTAGGGGCTTGAAAATATCTGCGATGAATATTTAAAAGGTGATTTTTTTATATTGAAATATTAAACACATTGAAATAGCACATTTTAAAATTCATCAACTGAATTTCGAAATAAAAATAATTCAATCAAATCAAACATGTATTTTCAGAGTTAAAAAGTTCAAGAGTTCAAAGTGAGAAAACACATTTAAAATTCAAAATTTGATGAAACAAATTATCCATTTATCCATATCCAATATCCAATATTCATATTATTCCATACACTCTGCTCCACCTTGTAGAATACAGGAAGTGCTCCAGTGTTTTAAAATACCATACACTTTCATTAGAACCACTGGATGATTTCAACCATGGACTTGCTTTAGGCTGTAGCTGTAGTTAAAGACACGGGGTCCTGCCATAGCCAACAGAGCTAACCTCAAACTGTCACTGTGAAATACGGGCCCATGTTGCTGTGAGTGCTGGGTATAAATCTGTGTGGTGTGCTGGACATCAGTCAGGCTGGCAGCAGCTGTGTGTAAGACTGTGTGCCGTCACAATGAGCGGTGATCCCTACTGACCCCTACAGTCACGGAGGCCATTTTGTGTCGCCAAGTCTCCTGTATAACTGTCTGTGTTACATAACTGCACATGAGTAAGAAATGTAAAGACTAATGAGTGAATTAAGTGTGTTTTAGTAACTAACTATCGCATTTCTAAATCTCCCATATTCTACATATTTTCAGCTATTACTATATAAAGCTGCAGTTTGTAATTTTCTATTGGAGGGTGGCATTAAAGGGCTTATATTGCATTATTTTGATCTGTGCTATAATGTTGTTTCCTTGTGTTTTGTTTCATTCATACATATTTAACACAAATCTTACATATTTAGGCTGTGTTTCTTCTCAGATTGAAAACACTTTGTGAAAACAGTTTCTCCTTATGATGTCAGTAAGTGGTAATACAAGAAATGCTCCACTGTGTGTTTACACTCCATACATTTTTATTGGAATAATTTGGGTAATTTTGTCCCTGGATTTGCTTAACTTTCAAGCTACTGTTTTATCCTTCTTGAAACGGCTTCAAACCTTGGTGCACTCATATTAGAGACTTTCTACTGACAATCTCAATTTTACTAAAAGGAAAATCAAAAATACAAAATGTAGAGAGTTATTAGAGACCAAAGAAGTTCAACCAAGATTAAAAATAGCTGTTTTAACTTTAAAAGTATCACTGAATGACATCATATAGTAGAAAAGAGAGTTTTGAGCTTTGGGGATGCAGGTATGTGTGAATGAAACAAAATAGAACTCCCGGTATGTTTTTGAGGAGTTACCAGCATTATTACATGGTTAAAGGCTAGGTGCTAGGTGTTTCATGCAATGAAATGCATTCTACCATGAATGACTGATCTAACCTGTAACTTGGCATATTTGTCTCCGTGGAGATAAATACCATGAAATGATCCAGTTTAGGAGGTCACTTCTGGTTTATGATCAATGTTCTCAATCAAAACCGTCCTGAAATCTAATTGGAGTAAGAATACTGTAATGTTCTCAAAGACTGAAAAACAGCAACTAATATCTATGATACTGTAAACAGAGACCCGTATAGTGCCAGTGGCATAGTGGTTAGCAGTCTTACCTCACAGCCAGATGGTCTCAAGGTTGTATCCCGAACAATTTGAAGTTTGTCCTATATGCATGGATGGCTTTTCTTCAGGTGCTTCAGTTGCTCCAGTTGGCTGTACTCCTCCAAAGTAGTCCTCACTGACTTCCTGGCTCAAAATTTGTCCCAAAGTGGTGCATTGTAGTCAGTGAAGGACAGATACAAAATATTGGAAGACATATTTATCTACAGGGACAATAATGCTAACACAATTGTGATTTAATAGTACTAGTTGTGAATTAGTAGTGTGATCATATAAAAATGCACCTTTGTTTATACATGTTTCACTTGAGTCCACTCGTGCCAGTCCTCTTCAGTCTGTGTAGAGAAATGTGTTGTGCTGCCAGAACCGAGCAGCTGTTGATTACACACAGAGTGGAGAGGACTGAAGAGGCTCTCTGGAGGCTTTCATTTGGCTTAATGCAGGAGGGAGAAGGGCTCACCTGCAATCGTCAATACATGCTTTTGTAACACAGTTCGTTTCTCAAACTGTTGTACATGCAGGTTTCTAGTAGTTGTATCTAGATATACTAAATCACATCAAAATGTATTGCCTTTCTATTTAAATTTGCATAAAAATATTCAACTGAAAAAGGCTACATACTTCACCTGTGATAGCTAGGTGGTGAAATTTGGTTGGTTGTTTAGTCCTGTTTTCAGAATGGGTCATGTTACAAAGTTAATTTCTGAACAATGAGTAAATGAACACTCTATATTCACCACATCAGTAATGTTAATAATAATAATAATAATATCTGTGAATTTATTATTACACTTTTAGGCTATTGTGCTTTAACCACATCTGAACCCATCTATTCATCATCACCATTCCTGCAGCTAAGAGAAAGGGGATTAATTCAAACACAACAATAAAAAAGATAAGATCAGTATTTTAGCTTGTGTGATATGGCTGCAAAACCGTTGTACCCACAAGTCACACGCCGCACATACACACTCTTTCACACAATAGACCAGCAGAGATTTAGCTGTGGATTTCTAAAGGGCCGTGTGTGTTGAGCTGAGTGAGATCTGGTTTAATCCAAACATGAACCGCCCCCACCAACCCCCCTCCTCCACTTTCTCTCTTCCTCTCTCAATCCCTCTTTCTCTCTCTCTGCAAATTTGCCTCTTGTAGTATTGCGTAAGAGCTTGATTACATAATCCCAAACATTTATACAAGTCCACTAGCCTGGGCACACTACAGGGTTCAGAGCATCACATCAACAAGAATAGAGAGAAAAGGAGGGAAACACTGAAATTAATTGAGCTGCATAACGTAACTATATTACACAAAACTGAGCTTGTGAGCTTTCAGCCGTGTTATATGTTACCATATCAAAAACATACCCAGAGTTGTGTTTTATTTCATTCACACATGTTTGAGTAATCCTTTATTAGTCTGCCTACATTGAAAGCTCAAAAGCTTCCTCCTTGATGTCATGAAATGGAAGTTAACAGCTAGCGTTTACCTTTTGTTTAGTAGAGATGTGCAATGTCAAGGTTGAAATTATTCAAATGCTTCCACTGAAGAAGTATAGAGTTTAAAAACACAGTGGAGCACTTCCTGTATTACAACATGACATCACAAGGTGGAACAGTGATTTCTGTTTGAGAGAAGATCTCCACCTAAATATGCAGTATTTGTAATTTAAACATGTGAATGAAACAAAATACAACTCCAGGTAATACAGGCCCTTTAGGAGATACATAAAGGTGTAATGAAAGATGTGTTTATTATTATTTTCAAGTAGGATATAAAAACGTAACTATAAATTTTAGTCATCACAATGTGCCAATTTATGGTATTCACCAGTGTGTTATTCCTGGTTGACTGAATGTTAGCCAGATAAGAATTTAGCACTTAACCTCCATGAAGAAAAAAGGGTATAAGCCTTCCACGCTGCAAGTCCAGTAGACAGCTGATGAAACATCTACTTTGTCCCTGCAATCACTGAAGGTTTGGCCTTGTGCTCCAAGAAACAAATGCATTTGGGGAAAATTCAGAGGCATGACTTAAACCACTTGAGAACATTTCAGAATCTTTTCAAAATTGAGTGCTGCTAGACAGATATCAAAACGATGATCAATAAAGTTAGATTATAGAAGTATTCCCCATATAACCTAGTTGTAGCGTTAGTGCATTCGTTGAAATGATAATAGATCACATTTACATACAATATATAAAATTCTATATACAAATAGACTGTAATCCCAAAATAAGGTTATTTTGCACTGCAATGTGGTCTTATTCTATTCAGACAGGTCAAATTCTGTCCTATTTTTACAATATCACTGTTTGTTGAATTGAGTATATAGATTAGATGTTTTTAAATTAGTTTCGGAATTAGTATCCATTAGTATCTGTATATCATTGACAACCCCGATGGTTGGTCTGATGGAGAAGTAGTAAAATATGATGTATGGGCCCTAATGACTTAATATTTTTAGAAGTTACAGCAGATTCACTCGAAACAAATAGAAGTGTATGACAAAAGAACACTGAAACAAAGCAGCAGCGCATCCACACAAAAGCCTGTCCTATTTGAGAAGTACACAATTGCACAGTCACAGTCGGACCAATGAGTCACAAACAACTCAACGCCTTATCACCAAACCTTTCTCTATCTGTCCAACTCAATTTATTCACGCCACCATCGTTCCCCCTCCCACCAGCATCCACTCACTCGTCATCCTCTCAAGGCTTTTATCGAAAAATGGAAGCGCTTTTCTCATGTTGTTCATCCTTGACTGGCCCAACAACAACAAAAAAGCCTGCTGGAGTTTCTCCTTCACGCAAATACTTTTCACACTTCATTTTTAAAGCGGTTTATCAATTCTACGCACACACACTGCAATGTGAGATCTAGATTTCTTTCTTTTAGTAGGTTTCTTGAAGGAAAATAGCAGGTCTGAAAAAAGTACTAGAAGTACTTTTAGTACTCAGCCACTCTTGTCTAGTTCCATGGATCTCTGGATACTTGACACCATATGTAGCCTATCCACAGCTGAGGGAATTGACATGACAGCTACTACTCTGAGAAGGCAGGAGCTCTGCTTTAGGGTCACGGATCTAGCAGAGGAGAGCAGAATAACAAGAAAGATGAAGAGGATGTTGTGAAGTTCTTCTTAGAAACCTCGGTCCTCACCGAGAGGCGAGCGGGCTGGTTGTCATGACACCAGTTGTCATAGCAGCTGGACTGGGTAATAAACAAATGCGTGTCCATCTTGCTCAGGTTGGCTGCCCTGGCAACCACTGGGTACAATGAAAATTGTGTTGTAATGTAAAGTTTAGTCATTAGTGTTGTCAAAATGTATAAGATGAGAGTCCAGAAATTTGACTCATGAAGCAGGAAGCTGTTCTCATTTTAATAAACTGGATTTGCTGTGGTGCAGTAGAAAACATGACTGTTAGTATGCTTATAACAAAAACTAATGCCACTGAAACTGTGGACAAATGTTAACAATTAAAATATATTTATAAAAGAAGACAAGCCTTTCAACTAAACAGTTGATCTCTAATCAAAATAAACTCCCACAGGAGTGTCTTTAAGTCAGGAGAAGAGTAGATGCAAATCTGCATCTAACCGCAGTAGAACACATAAGCACCCCCAGATCTCTCATACTGTCCTTTCATACTGGCCTGAACATCTTCAGCTTTTCTCTTGGTCACCATTTTCACCCTTTGGTTCAGTTGTTTCTTCTCCATTGCTGTCTTTTGACTCTTTTCTTGTCTCTTCCTCCTGTCCCTTTCCCTCCATTTCTCTGTCACTGTGTTTGTGCCCCAGGCCCTGTTTGTCCCGGAACACCTCGACCCCTAACATTCGAAGGTAATGGAGTCTCTCGTTACGAGGTACAAAGGCTCGGATTGATGTCTTTCCTCTCCAGCCACACAGCTGGATAGAACACTGTGGCTCTGTGGGGTTACTGATAAAAATAAAGTATTCAGAGTCAGATATTTACATAAAATATATGTGGAAAGGTAAAAAAAAAACTTACTCTGGGTTTGGAATATACTTCAGCACGATGCTACCCATTCCTGTAAATAAAATACATATGTATGATGTACTCTTCATACAATACAATGATTGGACAATAATCCAATAAAGGACAGTGGACAACAGAGTAGGATGACATAGAATTCGAAAATATACCAATCTTCTTGGCCTGAGCATGAGCATCATCTTGTAGTTTGCTGAGGTAGGGGTTCTCCTGTGTCAGTAAGACTTTGATATCCTCCACACTCACTGTGATCATCCTGGAGCGAATGTACGGCTGGACAGTGTAGATCCCCTACAGACACAACACACTCAGGATCAGAGCAGAACAATCCTGTCTATAATGGATTCCAATCTAACAAATGTATTCTCAACAGCCACACCAAGCAAAGAAACTTATCTCTCCACTATCAGTTAATTTTGTTTAGTTTTCTGTCGGAATTAGGATGGCTACCTCAAAATGTAGAGAGAGAGACAAAAACTGCAAGAACACTATATGATTTTCAGTTTTTATTAACCGCAACCAAAATGACTCAAAATGACAAACTGACAAGTGATATGTTTTATCAGTACAATGTTTTACCTCTTGGGCGAGTCTAAAAGCACAACCAAACTCCTCTCCATCACTGTTACGAGACCACACCTTCACTCCTGTGTTTATGACCTTAACAAGAAAACAACATTGAAACATGTTTTTAAATGTGTAATAGTCTGCGTGTAAGATTTAGATTTTAAATCTCATAATCATGATCTAATTGTGTCCCCAGAAAGACTTTGTTAATAATATGGGGTTTTGGCTGTCAAGATGATTATCCAATCAGAGAGCTCACATAAGTCTCATTGGGTTGCCAGTTTCAATACTGAACTCCAGTTAATTCAAACAAAATGACTCTCTATGATCTGAATCTACACTACCTAAACCCCAGAACCTGCAGCCAATCATTAGGTGCCTCTGTTGTTACAGAACAACCTCTCCATTTACTGAGAATGAAAAAAACATGTATGTGTCCTCAAAATGTGTGTTAAGGAATTGGCTTTAAGGCTAAGGTCATAAGTTATAGTTATAGTAAAAAAAAAAATAAAACTCAAGTGATACAGATCCTCCGTATCAGTTAGCTGACAAACACATGAAAAGACCATAGAAGTTTATAGTTGAATGCATGCAAAGCAAACAGACACAGCACCACCTGTGGAGGAGCTACAAGGTGGAATACTGTAGAGATTTGGGAAAGGCACGTCCCATCTGTTAGCTCTCATCTCTCTGATGAGACATACACATACACAAACTTGCGTAACAAACATCCAGTCTAGACTAATGTGCTTATGTGTGCATATATAAAAAAGTAAGGATACTGCAGTGTCATGTCATTTAAAATATGCTAAAACAGACACATACCTTCATGCGCTCACTGTTGTTGAGAAGCACATTGCGCAGCTCCTTGGACACCATGTATAAGTGTCTCTTCTTGCCTTCATGGGTCCTGGTTAAAACATTCAATTTGGGAAAGTCTGGGGACAGGTCATAAAATGATCTAGAAAAAGAAGGACAGGACAAGACAACACAAACAAGTCCTTAATTAATGTAATACAAATATTACTTCTAATGTATTTGTATGTTTGTGTGTGGTAACTAAAGCACATACTGTATGGTAGTGAACACTGGGTCATCTTCTGTTAGGAACACAAATGGGTCTTCCTTGTATCCAAAAAGCTTCATCTTTTTGTTTGGCGGAGGTCTGAGAAAAAAAAAAAAAACTGAATAAATTATATGGCTAACAATGCATGACCTTTTATACTACAAACTTATTTCCTTGCATGTACATCCATATAAGAATTACATGCATGTTGTCACTTTAAGCAAATGTTTGTTATAGCATCAATACAGGTATGTAAAGTGTAGTACACTAAAAAACATTTCATTTGAATATTGTACCTATTACACGACAAACATTAATTTAGTATTTTGCTCAGACCATAAAGTCAGTTGCAAACAATAAGGAAATTACTTAAGTAAGTGCTTTTATCAAATGCGGTAGAGCATTTGAGAGTCCCTAATGTCTACCCTGAGCCATTTGTTTATTTATTATGGCTCCAGATAGAGCCGGCAGACTGGCATGACTCACCCACAAACTCCATCTTGTTTAGCACTGGTCTCTTGGGCCACTGCAGCTCCTTTGGGTGCCTCGTCTTCTGCTTGTGCATCCCCTGTTGTCTCTACACAGCCGCCCTCCCCATCATCCACAGAACTTTCAGTGACATTGTCCAAGTCTGGGGAGGCAGATGAGGCTGTGGACACCTCCTTCCTAACCTGAATATCAGAGAGGTGGTCAGAGTGCAAATGTTGATTTTATAATAATATTGTCCTTCTGATACAAAACCTTAGGAAATCTTTTGTTCCATGGCATCGGTGCTTTCTTAAATAGAACAGCCACAAAGAAGCCCCCAGTGTTCTGATGATGAGGCAGAATCCTCATACTGTCAGCACATGCACACACACATTAATACATTTATTTTAGATGTTGGTGTTTATTAACACTGCCACCTAGAGTGTTTTTTTTTTCTACAGCATGAGTAGACGATGATGAGGTTGGGGAAACTTTACCAATGGCCCCCTCTACTGGTCAAAGTAATTTAAGCAAAAAACCCAAGATAAAATTGCATCATATCTCAACATTGTCAAGAAAGTGAATGTATAATCCTGACTAAAGTTTATGGATATAAGCAGAAAAAACATGGAATATATATTTTAAGAATGAGTTTGTTTGTTTTTTTAAATATTGTTTTACATTACTTGGATGGATATTAAAACATCTGTCAAATACACAGGCTATCCTGATAGGTTTATCGATGATTTGTGTGCTCCAATAGGCTCTATTCATGCTTATGTCACAAATCAGAAAGATGTATGGAAACATGAAAACAAATGACAACTTTCGTTGTAGTTCCCAACACTGGGCACGCCTACCATGATAAAACCCGCTGAAGTAAATGTCATCAGCAGTAAAATGAAGACTGCATAAATATATGCTGTTTGGAATAATCTTGAATTTGGCACCCTCATCTCTCCTAATCACATGTACCCAGTGTGTTCTGAGTTGTATGTCAGTGGGGAAATCATGAAGCCTGAGGTATGGTTGTAACTGTTGATTAGCTGCACATAACGGAATGCTGCGGAAACTGGGCCATTTTCAAATTTTTCCTAGATTTTGTCAGACTTACTTCTGTGAACAGGCATGTTTCCAAACGTCTTCCTGGCTTGTGACGCAAGCGTGAATAGAGCCTATTATTAGGAATTTACTTTCACAAATAATATGAAAAAGTTACCATCTCTCCAAATGCATGTTGGCCAATTTTTCTGGGTCAGTAGGTGGGAACATGGTTGGTCGGATCTGTGTGTGCCGACTTGTAGGAACCTCAGACCAGTCTGAAAACCACTGCCCATCTTTAGTCATCAGCTACACAAAAGAGGCAAAAGTATAACTGTACAAAATATTCTGCAGTGTGTGTGTTACTAATAACTGATATTGGTACATATTAGCCAGTATACCTTCCAAGAGGTGACACCAGGCATCCACTTGAGACCTGGAAGATCAGCCGAGGCATCCATAAGCTCTAGTGATCCTGCCAATGTGGATGGAAAATTAAGAAAAATATAATGAAACAGCATTCCAATTTTTTTTTTTAATCATTGAGATATTGAGTGTCAAGCCCTTATACAACTTATCACTGTGTACTTGCTATGCCAGTTTTCACTTTGAAAATCAGGGCCTCTCAGTTGACAATGTCAGCCTCACCTTCACTCTTTTCTAGCAGTGCAGCGATAACAGCCTCATCCTCTATGGGGTTGAGAGAACAGGTGGAGTAAACCATCCTGCCTCCTACTGTCAGCTGCTCAACACCACGCACTGCAATACGCAGCTGAAGTCTGGAAAAAACATTTTCAGATTTGATTATGTGGTGTAACAACTTAAGTACATAAAGAGATGATTATACATACAAAGACAGATCGTGCTTCACTCACCCATGAAGATGCAGGCTGTTACTTGTGGTCCACTTCTTCCAAACATCAATATTCTTCCTCATAGTGCCGTCACCACTGCAGGAACACAGGTTACATCTCTTAGACATCTCTGGACTAATGTCCTTGTGAACATTCTACAGGTTAGGCTACTGCTGACTGCTTTATGGACTTAATGGTCACCATTTCTATTTCAAGTGTCAAAGAATCTGTACTGATTAATCAGGGCTGAGCGCCTGAAGTTGGTGAAGGGCCTATTAGTATCACAAATCGATGCTATAAATGGCCAGGAAGTGAAACGACGTGATGGGAAGTGCTGTAGTGACCAGGGACCCTCGCCATGACGTTGTTTCCGAAAATGTATAGTTTATTAGCTAAAAAAATTAACATTGTTCTCATACCAAAATATTCTTTTTCTTTGATTTGTCCTAACCAACCCATCAATTTTTGACCCAGTGAACAATAGAGAAAACTCAAAATTTGCACAATATTAAAACTCGTGCATCAGTGCCCCCACACAAAACTTTGTACTTTTGTTAATTCCTCCTAGGGCATTCACCCAAAAAGGTTCAAAAAAACATTATCTCAAGGGGTGGGGCATCAAAAGCCTCTAGTGGCGAAGCTGCAAAAATTGCTGAGAATTTTGGAAATTTTGAATTTATACAAATTGCTTCCATTTACACAAACAAGTTCAGATTTCGGTGAAATTTGAATCTGTTGTCATTACTTCATAGTAATTTCATGTGAAAACATTTTTTCACACATAAAAAAAAAAGTTTTTCTACATTTTCAGAATCTCCGTGTTATTCTAACCCTGAGCGCAGACTGCATCCGGTTTAGTTACTTCTCTGTGTTAGACCGGAGTTCTGCTGTGCAGTTGTGATCACTGCCTTTAAAAGGGTGCACAGAGACAATGTTATTATGTGAGAACTGTATTTATTAAGGAAAAAGACTACAGTGGGCTTCAGCACCAGCCTACACAGCCCGCGGTCTGAGCTCCTCTCACTACTTTTAATTATAGAGAATACCGGAGCTGGGTTAGGTTTAGATTAGAGGTTAGGTTTAAGCTTAGGGTCAAGGTCAAGGTTAGAGGTTAGGTTTAAAATAGGGTTAGGGTGAGGCATGGGGCACAGTGTAGGCAGGCTATGGGGGCATATAAAAATGATAGTGCAAAATAATGCTGTCCAACAAAGGAATAGTGTGTATGTTATTAGGTTCTTTTTCAGACCTAGAGTGTTATTTCATACCTGACAGTTTCGACTGCTCACTAGTGTCTTCCTCAGAGTGGTCACGTGATGTTGCTGTGACGTGTCCAGTCAGCTGATTTAAACAGGTTTTGGCACTGTCTTCCTACCGGTGGAGGCAGGACGACAGCGCCATCTGCACGTCACAGCAACATCACGTGACCACTCTGAGGAAGACGCTAGTGAGCAGTCGAAACTGTCAGGTATGAAATAACACTCTAGGTCTGAAAAAAAGAACCTAATAACATAGAATATTGGAAGACCAAATGAATCTCATTGGACTAAGGAATAGTGTGTGCACGATAGCGCAACATAAAATAAATTGACCTAGAAAAAAGGGGATGTCAGCGTCTTCTGTTGGTGCTCTCGCAGGCCGATCATTGCCACTTCAGGCTATATTTGTACATTGTAATTGCATTGTTACATTGTTATTTACAGATTTTTATGTCATATGGCCCTCACGTGGCCTTTTTGTTGCAAACAGCTAAATACTGTGCCTGGAGTAGTATATATAATAATAATAATAGTATTATAGCAGTATTATAGCTTGCTCCTGTGTGAATGTGAAGAGTGAATCCAGATACAGAACATGCACAATTAGTAACCCATTCGCTTTACAAACCTGCAGGGCACATCACACAAAATGCGGTCATAGAAGAGGATGTCTCTTTTTCCACCTGAGGTAATCTGTAGAGTGGGAATACATGAAGCATCATGGTTGATCACCATAATGCATGGACTGTTGAGACGCTTAGCCTGATGCACAAGCAGGTAGCACCGCTTATTGTCCACATCATTGGCAATAACAAAACCCTCTGAAATCAAAAAACAACAGTAATCAAATATATATTGTATATTTTAGCATAGTGCATTGTGCATTCAATGTTTCTAACCAGGAAAAGGCACATCCATGTCAGAGTGCAGCATTTCTATGAGCTGGGCAGTTTTCGACCCTGGAGCAGCACACATGTCCAAAATCTACAAAGAGCCGCAATTAATATCAGTTTCCTGATTAGTAAAAAAAAAAATTACCTTTTACCAACTTCACCTTGTGGTGTGGTTCAATCTTCATGAGCAGGGGAGGAATCATACTGACAGCTTCTTGTCTACTAATGTTACCCTGCGAACACAAAATGTTACTTTTTCTTTCCACAAGATTCAAATAAAACATAAGAATTAATCAATAATTTGAATATAAAAGTATAACATACTAACATATATACATTTTCAGGGCTGAAACACACTTTATTTAACAAAAACAAATGTGCTCACTTATACTTAGAATTTACTCACAGACTCCGTTTCACTGACTAAAAACTGATGGAACTTCTCCAGTAGTGGCGACTTCCTGATTATTTTCCTGCTCATGTTGGTGTGCCAGGCCTGCTCATCGGGATACCTGGAGATGACAAACACAAAGTTAAAATGGTTGCCAATACACTGGTGTTTTGTTGCTAACAAGCCTTACCAACTTAATGGCTGTGGAGCTTCAATTTTCTGTCCATCAATTTCCAGGTCCTGAATGTCTTTGAAGTACTTGTCTTTAAGACAGTGGAGGATCTCTTTGGCATGGCTGTAATTAAATTCCTTTTTAAACACTCTCATTTAATTAATTGTTTGTAAAACTCTGGATCAGAAACTATAACATTATGTTTTAATACACTTTTTAATGAACAACACACCTCTTGTATCCAGTAATGCGAATGGTTGCTGGAAGAGGCTCCCTCATGGCTTCCATGAACTGCTCAAACTCTCCATCAGGGACAAGACCTTGTTCCTTGTAATAATGCTCGAAAAGCTTGTTTTCTTTGACAATGTCAGCATAACCTGCCCCCCAACCCTAAAACACAGACATGTTCTTAAAGCACCAATCTCTCTCTCTCGAGAGAGAGAGAGAGAGCTTAACTTCAGTGTACTTCAAAGTATTAGGCTTTTCAATCACATAGAAAGATTTGCCTTCACATGTTATGAATCACTGCATTGTAGATTGTGATCTACAAATTAATTCACCTGTCTCAAAGAAAGTAGGTGTTTTAAAGGTACGCAACTTTACCACTATAGAAACAGCTTGTGTCATGATAAATAAAGTTACATAAAGCAAATCGTGAGTGCATCTTACTGCGTTGTCCCTGTTGTCTCTTCCAACAGATTGATTTTTCTGTCGCTGTCTGCTTCTTTTGCCCATGTTGGAGTAGCACACAACTCTGGAAAAAACCCTGCGGAACAACGTGGTGATGAAGTCAAAGTAAAGGGGCTGACAAATAAACTAGAGGAGATTCAGTTTGTTTGAATGGTAAGCTTTTACCCGTATCTACAATGTGCTGCTATCTGTGTGCAACGCCTGTTTCTGACTACGGACGTATTGACGCACGTGAGTTAGGACCCCAAAGGATGGCAAAAAAACTGCCTGAAACAAAGCACATTAACAGGTCATATAAATCAACGCTAGTGTTTCTCTCTGCTAAATGAAATACAATTTATTCTTACTATTCTTATTATTCTTATTCTTATTCCTGTTATTATTATTATTACAGATCCATGAGCACTCAGCTATCAGATCCATGCGTACTTTCAAGAGGGTTTCTACTTCTTCTTCAGTTTAATGGCGGGCGGCACGTTCAGTTGTACACTATAACGCCACCTTCTGTGCAGTTTTGTTATTTGTGCTGTATTAATATTTTGACAGAGTTAAATAAAATATAAAGTCTCCTAAACATTCGGTTTACACCTGTGTCTTTACATACAGCCTACTGAAAACTCTCAGCATAGGTCCAAATTACCGCTGATAATGGAACAAATGAGGCACAACTGTCTCCTCATTTGTCGTCTCAATATTAAGTTTTATAATTACTAATTTCCATGCTCATTTTCTTATAAAAAACACTTGATTAGTATTAATTAGTCCGGTTCCTTATTGTCATTTTTTGACCTTAGTGGGAATTTTTGGGGGATTTGCTAACCTATATATTTTTGGAAAGGTTATACTATATGGAGTCAGAAAATCAATGTTTGCATTTGCCCACATGTCTTTATGGTGGCCATATTGGATTTTTTAAAAATGGCCGCTAAAAAACC
This sequence comes from Boleophthalmus pectinirostris, assembly GCF_026225935.1. NCBI lineage: Eukaryota > Metazoa > Chordata > Actinopteri > Gobiiformes > Gobiidae > Boleophthalmus > Boleophthalmus pectinirostris. Next base: position 15,853,516 of record NW_026571175.1, read on the forward strand.
CTTTTTGGAATATCTCAGCCTCTGAATAAATTGAAATGTTGATTTTAACTGCTAAACCCACATTTTCAGGGTCAGGGAATCAAATGGTGCTAGTTACAAAGCTATAAGACCTACCCACATTAACCCTTAGATGCATAAGTGGGTCAAAAATGACCCGGTTTGGTTGTTTTCTTGCAATTTCACTGTAATATTCACATGTAATGCTCCATGTTCCTCCAAAAACATGTTTTTTCTTTTTTTTTATTATCCTGCTGAAATACATCAACAATATGGTTAAAACAAATTATAAACATCACATGCACCCACAACATCCAGAGACTTAGGATGGATCTCATCCAACCACGGGCTTTATATTATGAATAGGATTTTTTTGACGGACAAAATAGCAAAAAAAAAAAAAAATCAGGATCATGTGTCGTGGGTTAACACAAACATTTTAAGACCAAAATGTAGAGACTCACTGCAGCAGGTACAGAGAGAGGAGCCACAAGATCCTAATGTAAGTCCATTGGAGGCAGAGTCAGAAGGAGCTGGAAGAGCCTCCTGGAGAACTTCCTATTTGGCACATGGCGGCTACAGTGTTAGATCTGTCCACTCGTATATACAGTCTATGGTTGTATGAAAATGATGATGATAATGATGATGTATAGAAAATGTCTAATAAAAAGGTTGAGTAATCATATTGTGTCTAAATGTGTGTGTTTACATCCAGCATCCAAATTTTATGTTAGCTACTTTTAAACTCTTTGAGTTATCTGACCAGCTGCATGTGATGTTTATAATTTGTTTTACCAATGTTGTTGAAGTATTTCAGCAGGATAATTAAAAAAACAAACAAAAAAACAAACAAACATGTTTTTGGAGGAACATGGAGTATTACATGTGAATATTACAGTGAAATTGCAAGTAAACAACCAAACCAGATCATTTTTGACCCACTTATGCATCTAAGGGTTAATGTGGGTAGGTCTTACAGCTTTGTAACTAGCACCATTTGATTCCCTGACCCTGAAAATGTGGGTTTAGCAGTTAAAATCAACATTTCAACTTAATCAGAGGCTGAGATATTCCAAAAAGGGTTTATTGGCGGCCATTTAAAAAAAAAATCCAATATGGCTGCCATAAAGACATGTGGGCAAATGCAAACATTGATTTTCTGACTCCATATACTATAACCTTTCCAAAAATATATAGGTTAGCAAATCCCCAAAAAATTCCCACAAAAGTATATAAGGAACCGGACTAAATAGTACAGATTCAGATCAGCCTTATCGTCATCGTCATCGAGTAAAAATTTGTTTATCTTGTTTCAAAACTTTCGAACCCCAAATAAATGCACATTTAATTTCAGTAATCTATAATTTATAAATGCTCAGATAACCTTACTAATGTCTAAACCAGTCACACTTCCCTCGGTCCAGTCAACTCCAACTTGAGCATGGCCCAGGCTGAAAATGTGGATTCTCCACTCTCGAGATTTCTTCAGGCTCGTGGTGTACCAGAATACTGTCGCCTTCGCATGGAGCAAGATCTTGTAAATGTATTTTACTGTTTCATCCTTAAATTGTGTTAGTTTAAGGTGGCAGAATGCTAAGTAAGTGCTGTAGGGTCATTCCACGCCATTTCACCAAATTTCCACAAAATCTCACGCATCATGTTTTTTTGTTTTTTTTGAAAAAATTACCAGCTGGTCCCTTACTATCATGTACCAACCCAATACTTTTCAAGTTACAGCTCATTTTATGAGGGGAGTATGTGTCAATTTACAGGCCCAAAATCGTGTCATTTTTTCTCGGCCATTTTCAAAGGTCGATATCTCCGTAAGTATCACACATAGAAGGCTGAAATTTTGTAGGCCTGTACTCCTCTACTCTGTGTTCAAATAAAATCTATTGAAAGTTTGGTACCTCAACTCATTGTCATTTTATATTAACTTAAAAATGAAAAAAAAAAAAAAAAAACGTGTTCATTTCCATGGCGTACCATTTTTAGTCGCTACCTGTAGGTGTATGTTGAGTTACGGAGTGCTTTTGTTACAGCCAGCGTTGCATTCGGGTGAAAAAGAGCAGATGAAAGATGAAGTTTAATCAGCAGCTTTCTGGCATATTTATTTTGAGAACCAGCTCCGAGAACTAAGGCAAGCTCAAGTAAACAAAAATATATAAATTGACACACCTGCCATCTGTAACCTGCGCTGTAGTGCCTCCCTGTGACATACAACTGAGGCATGATTAACATACTTTAACAGTGTAGTACACCCTTAAATTTTTTTTGAGAATCAAGATATGTACTAGAACTGTTAAAAGAAATCATCAAATGTTGAAAATTTTAAATAGGTTATGTGTGAGGGTGAGAAAACACAATATGGTCCGATTTTCACATGAAAATAATGGCATGTGGGTAGTGATAAAAAAAAAAAAAAAGAATAATTTTAGGAAAAAGGTGCTCTTTTTGTTTGTATCTGAAAATCTGCAATAAAATATCATAATTACAATAAAGAAAGAAAGAGAAACAAAGAGAGACAGAGAGAGAGAGAGAAAGAAATGAGACTCGAAGATGAAAAGCCTTCCATTGGCTGAATAATGGTCACATGGGCTTTCACTGTAGACTCTGATTGGTTTTAGCCAATGGCCGCGTCTCAATTCTCTTTTCTCGCTTCCCTCTCCTTGATTCCCCTCCTTGATCCTCTATTTTTCAGCTGTCAATCAAATAGTCATATTAAGTGGTATCCTAAGAAAAACACGGAAAGAAGGAGTAAACAGAGGGAAGGAGACTTCAGGAGCAGACACCAAAAAGAAATAAAAGAATCAAACTTTATTGGTTCCAGTGAGGAGTTTATATCCTCTATCCTTCTGTATGTCCTCTGTGGGTGGGACTTTTTCACCCATTTCCTGCAGAATCGAGGAGAGGAATCAAGGAGAATGAAGCGAAGAAAAATAAATGAGACGCGGCCAGTAATAGCCACGAGAAGGCGAAGTCAATTCCATAGACTGTTCACGGATATATGAGATTGTTCCGTAGTCCGTAGTCATGCAGGCTTTTCTGGATTGGGTCTTCTCCTCGGAAGAAGAAGAAATGCACATTCTTACATCTATGGCGTACTTTATGTTCTTTATGTCGTTCTGCACTTTTATAACTTTACTTATGGTAGACGTACCGTACGGACGATATGCTTCCAGCAAGTATGGATTTCCAGTGAATGTCAAATTTGCCTGGTTCGTGCAGGAGTTGCCAGCCATCCTCGTGCCTTTTTTACTTGTATTTTTAACGTCAGCAGCCAAAATCTCGATGATGCCCAATCAGCTGATTATTGTCATGTATTTCTGCCACTACATTCATAGGTTAGTAACATGTTAGATTGATAATATGCCTGTAATTACAATCCCCTCCGATGGTTTTTGCAGGTCTCTTCTTTATCCATTTTTAATAAGAGGCGGTAAACCGACACCTTTCGTCTCGTTTGCTCTGGCTGTTATTTTCTGCATTTATAATGGCTACATGCAGATAAGATACCTGAGCCACTATGCTGAGTACCCCGCAGGATGGGTCTCTCACCCGTGCTTCATACTAGGTAATTATGCACACATGCAACACTAATAGAATGTCTAAGGTCGTTTTCACACCGCTAGTTCGATTATTTGGTCCGCACCAGGCAATAAAATTGTTATTATGTAGCAAATACACTCCAGTGCGGTTCGCTTTCACACCGGCAAACAAACCAAAACTGGTTCGCTTCACGTGTCTCTGTTTCCCCGGTAAAACAGCGATACTCCAGTTATCAACACCGATGTTCCTGTTAATACCACAGGCCGTCCTCATCTCAAATTATCACCATGAACTTATAAAACAGCAACATGTAGAACTTTGTACAAACTCACCGCATCAGCCCAGAGCTCGGGTAACAGCAGCAGCCAACAGTGCTCAAAGTAGCGCGCAGCTCCTCAGGACGGGGCTGGGGTCTGGTCCTTGGTCTTCTGTTACAAGCTCGTTGGTCAGATGGTCCGGAGGCTTCATCCTCCGTGTGCTGGTTCCAAACGGTGGCGAGCAAGACCAGTGCGCAATGACTGGGTCTGAGCGGGTACGTTCCGTCGTCTGCGCGCTGGTTCTGTGCGGGAAAGCGAGAATGCGCTGTGGACTACAGGTCCGGGCGCGCTGCTCCTGTCCTCCGCGCTCAAGAACCACGGCTGGTTCCAAGGTGGTGCAGCATCCGGACAGAAGCGTGAGTCCAGTTTGGTTTGTTATATGTTATTCTGAGCGTCCGTCCTTGGCGCATTTGGTTCTTCCCGGGGAAAGCGCTTCCTCAGGTCGAGGCTCCCCGCTCCAGCTCCTCTGAGCCCGGACTGAACCGGAGCTGCCCCAGCTGGTTCGGGACTCTGGTTTGGATCTAGTCCGACTGTATTTCTCACACTAGGCTAAAAGCAGGGACTTTTTTAAGTTGTATCAATTGAATGGGCGATTGCCTATTGCCATAAAATTATTTGGTTAATTAAAGCCTAAAATAACAAATGTTGGTTGCTGCGTGATCACGGGGGAACACCGGGTCATCTCTGTGCGTGTAGGTCCCGAACAGGGGTACGCACCCCCAATTTTGACTCACTCTGGAGCCACACGTTCGCACGTACAGTACTTGCTCTGATCTTCGTGTATTACGTTCTCAGTAATGGCCATTGTTGGTAAAATGATTCGAAAATGAATCGCGTCTGCGTCTGGACAACAATCTGTTACTGGGCTGGAGTCGTACAGCGCGTCATTTCAGGCAGAGGAGACGCGTGTCCCTCCCATGATGCATTTCGAATAGTCCGTTTGTCCATACTGTCTCTGGTTTGGACCCGGGTTCGCGTTCACACCAGAGGAACCGCACCAAAGTTGGTCATTTGGTGTGGATTCAAGCGAACCGAGACCACCTCTTTTTTGCGGTTTCGGTCCGCTTGATTTGGTTCGGGTCCGAGTCCGATTGACGCTTTCACACCAACGCAAACGAACCGAACTAACCACTTTTGGTTATGGACCGTTTGGTGCGCACCAAATACTATCGGTGTGAAAACACCCTAAAACAAACAAGACTACATTAAAATATTTATTCAATGTACTTGGGAAGGAAACTTACACATTTAGAAAAGACAGATTGTGAAAAGTTTAATGGCTTAATGGAAAAAAATCTAACCAGGCTTAAGTAACAGTCCGTAATTATTTAAGTTCAACTGGGGGCACATGAATGTTGTTATTGTAATAGTCAAAATAGACTCTGTTGTTGTTACCTCTTCAAAAACATACCTGGAGTTTTGCTGTCTACAGTTCCAGAGCTCAAAATGCTATGTTCCACCTTGTGATGTCATTTAGTGGTAGTTTTCCAAGTTATGGATTTTAAATCACAGTGGAGTGCGAATGAAACAAAACACAACTCCAGGTAGATTTTTAATGAGGCAACAACATTATAACATTGATAAAAAACAAAACCAAAAACAAAACCAAAAAAACAAAGCGTAATATCGGCCCTTTAATAAGCTGAGGCTACTTGGGCCTCCAAAGAAAAGCACTGCCACGCTTAACTTCCACTCTGTTACATTAGGTTGTACTGATGATCCAAAGCCATAAGCCCCTATAGGTCTCAAACTTTAATTTAGAAATAGGTCACATTTGTCTAGATTGTTTAAGGACACCACCTACTGAAAAGTGAAAGAATTTAAATTAGGCTTAGACATCAGTAGCTTGTGTGAAAGTGGTTTGTTGTTTTCTTAGTGAGTTTGACCATTGAAATGATATCTTGAATATGCACAATTACTTAAATGTGTTAAACAACTTACTACAGACATGTTTTGATGAAAACTAATGTCACAACAGAGTTCACAGACTCAGAGCCAGTTTTGTGTAACTACAACCTCTCCATAAACAATGAATACATTATTTTCAGGATTTTTACTGTGGCTGTTTGGCTGGGTGGTGAATATGCATTCAGACCATATTCTGAGGAACCTGAGGGAACCAGGAGAGACTGGATATAAGATTCCCAGAGGTAACATCTTGAGTGCTGTTTGTGATATTTTGATAATTTCAAATGAATATTATTGGTTTGGTAGCAGGAATAGGTGTCCCCCTACTTGGTTTAAAACAAACTTGGGTATAGGCTACAGTTCTTAATAGGCTAATCAGTTTTGAGGAATTGTTTTAACAATTTTTTTACCACATACAATCAAGATTACTCACCAGGGAGCTCAGCGCATTAAAACACGCAGCTCCAGCTGTATATTTGCTTGTATACTGTTGTTGGCAAACTGTCCGTGTGTGTTGTGTGTTGTTAAAATCAAAATACAGTGTCTTTTGATTTTAAATGTTTTTTTCATTTATAAACAAAACAAAAAAAATGTGCACAGTTCAAGTGCCTCTTTTATACCACAAGTGTTTAAAATGTAGCCTCAATTATTTTTATTATACGTCTACAGGTTCGAGGACAGAAGTGTACATATTACTTGCAGCAGGGAACACATCTGTTTTGTAAAAAAGAAACAAAATCAGCTTCAGTTGTAGCAACCAAGGTGTATGGCATATTTGCATGCGTCAAAGACACCCTGGAGAGTTTAACCTGTGTCTTCTTCTGAAGGAGTGCTCTGATACTACTAATAATTCTTTCATCACCTTCTGCACTAAAGTGTGTTGGGAGGAGCAAATCATTAGATTAATGGATCATAACCATGCACACTCTTAAAATTTGAATAATATAGGATACGTTTTAAAACTCAATGAGCTACACAGCACTGCAATATTAAAATGGTAACTTTAAACTTTTTATATTTATGTTTTTGATGTTCCACAGTCACATGACTTCCTGTCCCTTTAAGATGGAAGCCTCCTCGGGTTTATTGTTGTCATTGCAAATCCTCTTTTCTGGGATAAGTTGAGAAAGTTATGAGTCCTTTGCTAACTGAGGGTTTACTATCTCCAAGTTTTCCAACTAGTTGTCTGCCTTAGGGGAGATTAACCCTGAGTTAACGCCAGGTTTATTGAACTTCCTTTGTGAAACATGGCTGCTTTACAGTTAGCCAGGACAGGCGAACAAAGACAAGTACAGTGATTACAGCATTCATGTAGTACATATATTTATCAGTAATATGTTGAAAAAGCTGAAATACTTTCAACCTTACCAACCTGAGGATGAATGCTTTGATCAGCTTTGACCAGCTTTGATCACTTAGCCACACCAAGAGAAGGTTGAGATCCTTCTTGGAGTTGGTTGGTTGGCTAATTCCAGCTTTTGCAACTAGACCAGCCTCTGTATGACCCAGTACTTGTGTCAGCAACCAGGTTTGTGGTGTCCAGATTTTGAACTGCCTTTTACTGTACACTGATGCTTTGGATGTTGGGCTCTTGGGCTGGTGCGTCTGTGTGCAACCTCACAGTCTCCTCGAGCTGGTTGCCCATCCTGCTCAAAAGTCTGGTTTTATAAAGTCCTCCAATGGGGGAGCAGCAAGCTGAGCCCGCAGCCGGAGCTGGAGCCCATGGCCTGGCCCGCAGAGGCTCGGACACATTGCATCTCACGTGGTCAGAAAAAAGTGAAAAAAGTGTCAAGAAAAGACGTCAAACTTAAAGAAACGCTCGCTGTGGCCTTTTAAAAAAATAAAAGCCAGTGAGACACAGACGTTTACAATAAAAAAATAATATATATAAAAAATAAATAATAAAAACTGCATTAACGGCGTTAAAATAATTGTCAGCAATAATGACTTAATTAGTTAAAGCAAAATTAACTCTTTAATGTGCCAGGCCCTAGAATAGATTCTCAGATCTCACAGCCCCCACACATGTTTGACCTGCAAGCTGTATTTTGGGCACCCTTGTGTTAGACCAGGGGTGTCAAACTCATTTTGGTCCGGGGGCCATATCCAACCTACTTTGATCCCAAAGGGGCTGGATCAGAAAACTCATGGCATATATACCCCAAAAATGACAATAAGTTCAAACATTTGTGCAAATGCAAATGTATTACAGAAATCTTTTTTAATTGATGAACTCTTTTACAAAATATTATAATATTATGAACAACCAGAAACTTTAAGAAAAATGCTATTTCAACACAATGTTTTAACATTAACTTGTATGCAAATAGGAAAAAGTCAATTTTTCTTGGAAAATCCTGCACTCAGAGTCTACTTTTCTCATTTTTGACATTTTGCTGATGAGGGTGTCACGGTCAACAGTCAAAACGATAGTCCTTTAAGAGCATTTGGAAAGAGGCAAGTCTCATTTGTGCTGCTCTGGTGGGAGGCAGACACGCACAGAGGTGCTGGAGACGCTGCTTTACTAAGCGGCGCAGAAAATTACCAAAATTTTAATAGAAAATATTATTAAAATATTTTAGTTGAAAATCAGCCGAGGGCCAGATTAAAGGTCTTGGAGGTCTGGATCCGGCCCCCGAGCCGCATGTTTGACACCACTGTGTTAGACCAATCTCATTGTTCCTCATATATCCAGACTCTGCCTCTATTCCTCTCTTTAGTCCACCAGGTATTGCCCAGTATTACAGCTCTATTTGAAATATGGTTATGGTTATGGTGGAGTTTATATTTTAGTTCCACTTTAAGTTCTTTAAGTTTTAATGACTTTGTGAATTTTGTTAAAACCTCAGTGTTACCTACAAAATGAAATGAAGGTGGAGGTCTTTGATTTGATGGGAAGTGTTTTTACCTCAGTAATTTGTGTGTCTCCTACTTATGACCATATGAGCCAGCTTCCTCACAAGAACATTTAAGGATATTTTTATTTTTGAACACGTTGATATTGACTTATTGATGAAACAATTGGTCTTCATGACCACCATTACTAGGAGGATGGCCGTAGTGTTATGCCTGGTGATGTGCAATTTTAAATATTTCATTGTCAGTGTATGTGCACTAAAAGTCTCTTCTTTTTCCCAACAGGGGGGATATTTGAATATGTGTCAGGAGCAAACTTCTTTGGAGAAATAATAGAGTGGGCAGGCTTTGCTCTGGCTGCTCAGTCTGCCCAAAGTTTAGCATTCTCCATCTTCACCACAATAGTTCTTAGCAGCAGGGCTTTTTCCCACCACAAGTATGTATAAAACACACATGCACTACTTGGTAGCAGCTTCATCTGTCTGTGATGCTTGCTTTGCCTAAAAAGTTTTTTGTATTTTTCAGATGGTACCATGAGAAGTTTGATGACTACCCCAAAAACAGAAAAGCACTAATACCATTTTTGCTTTGAGGCAGAACAAGGTAATTCGATGGAACATTAATTGATATACAAATGTTCTTTTTATTTGTTTATATTTGGACAGTAAAACTTTGAAATTGCTTAGTGCCTCCATGAAATAATATTATATCAACAGTGCGGTTTATCATGGCATCAGTACATCATTTTTATAGGAGGACTCCCATATATATGATTGTGACAAGATTCAGTATTTTTGTTCTACTCCCTCCACAGTTTTTGACATCTTCATGATATGACTTCTAACAAGTGGAAAAAAACATACCCATCTCAGTGGTGTAAAGGCTATAGAAATAGCCAGGCTTCATGGAAATCACATGAATCATCAAACACACCTTTCAATAACTCACTCATGCCTGAAATGAGATGTATAAGATATTCTCTGGATGCACTGCTGCAGTTATTTTCACCTGCTGTGGGAAGGAGTTTCTTTCACTGAGGGAAACCTGAAGTTTGAAGTTTGTCTAGTGGTTTGTTTTCTTTCTTTCTTTCTTTCTTTTTTTTTTTTTTTTTTTTTTGGTTGTAGACAAACAGGATTTTAGACATGTGGCTTTAACTCAAATGAATTGCATATTATTGAGTTCTTGATGGGATTTTTGTTTGAGTAAGTGAGTAGCTATGTATATGTCTGAATGTGTTGCATAAAAAGCTACATATCCAGGCTGACACATAGCTTGCTCTGGGGGGCTTCCTCCTTCCAGTGTCACATGCTGCACGTGTGTGGTCAAGGTTGGGGCCGTGCATTATGCAAGATCTGTTTCTATCTCTTTTACAAGTAAATAAAATACTACCACCACCCTTTTTCTCTTCAAACTGTTAGGGAATTTTATGGCTTGGGGCAATAGGCTTTTATTGTTGATTTAAAAAATATGTTGGCCTATTAATAATTGATAATAAGCACCCAGGATTAGGTTTATTACTTTACACTTTACATCTTATTTATGTATTTATTGTAATTATTTTTTTGTTATTTACTATATATATATATATATATATATATATATATATATATATATATATATATATATATATATATATATATATATATATATATATATATATGGTGTTATTTAGCATGCCGTAGATGAAAGCTAGTTTTGCAAACAATGAAGATTGTTTATCTTATTGGTGCCTTTAAACAAAGGTCTTCAGATTAATGTTGTTTTTGATACGTTTGTCAGAATTAAGCAGGCTATACATATGCTTTTCTAGACGACGGGGGAACCCCTAAAAATCCCACCTCCCATTCCATCTCATCCTTATGCAATGCGTCCTTTCTAGTTCTCATTAATGCACAGCTTCAAGTCCACAGTTTTTCTCCATTTGCAGCAAAGGTAATATGCTCCGGTTGATGCTTGATGAAATGTGTGTAATATTTACGGGGTAGTTTATCATTTATGTAGAGGTGAAGAGTGGGCGTATGGGGGGCGCAGTCATCATTTAAAGAAAGCCTTCATGGCGCATGCGCGTGGATTTGAAGAGAATACGCCATATTGAATTCCCGTAGGATTCGGATAGCATTTTTCCAGTTAGCGGTACAGGGGACCACTTCCAATGGTCCGGGTTTGGTTTAATGTATAAATACGTATCTTTCTCTTATCCCGCTTTGTGCCGTGGCCTTTAAAAGGCCCCACCGCCTGTTCTGGACCACAACGGGCTCGCAAGTGGTAGTTAGATAGTTGTCGGGAGGTTGCCAGAGAAAGAAGTTGAATGGATCCGAGGGTAGCTTGGATTCAGCCCGAACAGAAAGGACCTGCGAACGCTTTATGGATGCACGTCTGGGAGACCTCTCAGGGACTACGCACTCTCTCCGCTCAGCAGAAGCTTCACAATCAAAACCACAACCATTGTGTCAATTACGCAGCATTAGATGTTTTAAAAAATGTGGCGACCGCGGTGGCATCGAGCATTTGCAGCAGCAATGGTAACGTTACAAGCGGTATGAGCAGCAGCCATCACAGCATCTCAAACGGCACTAGTGGCACTGCGATGTCCTCTCTGGGGATAACGCTGTGCAACGGGAATGCACCGGATTCTTACACCACGGCAAACACTACGGGCCAGAGTCGGAGTAAAAATCAGAAAACGGGATCTGTCTCCTCGGTATCATCTCAAGAATCTGGGCCGGACAGCCCACCTCCCAGTAGCAGCTCTCTTGAGAGGACTATCGGTGGAAATGTCACCGGGAATATGGGGACTGCCAATCTACTGCTACACTTGAGCGACAGCATGGACAATGTTAATCTTTATCAGCACCATCAGCGTGTGCACGAGCAGTCCGTGTACAACTTGCAGCAAATTTGCGCAAATCGTCACCAGGTTCTCTCTGTACCTGTACCTGTTAATCACCCTCACAGTCACCATCCAGGCCGAAGGAAATGTGACAATAAGGCCAGCACTTATGGCATGAATTACTTGCTTTCAAATTGCACTAATGGCAATTTTGTGAGCGCTTGGACGCCTTGGAAGACGAAGAAGTACAATCCTGGAGTCCTTGGGTAAGCGCCTTTTATTGTCATATGTGTTATTATACATACGACCTGGCACAGTGTAATGATTATAGAGATGTATAGTACATTTATAATTTACGGGAAGTTTTTGTAAGAAGTCAAATAAATTTTACATAAGACGCGCAGCAGGGGACCGGAAGTGGTTGTTGTGTAATTAAAACTCAAGTAAAATTAAAGGTCCTCGCAAAGCAACGTTGGACCTACTTTTCTGCAAACGAAAGTTTATTTTTTTGTTTGTTTGTTTTTTTTTAAATTTTGTAATATTTTCATGAATAGTCATATTTGTTTGCCATGTAACACAAATAAAAAATGTTAACCTGGAGTTTTATTATGAAGGGCTTTCATCGGTTACAGAATACTATAATCTGGACTGTTTTGACAAGAGCAGTGAAGAGAAAAAAAATGCAAAATGGTAAAATGTTTGCCATGGCATAAATTGAGAAAAAAATGCCCAACATTTGTGTCATCAAATGTCAACATTTTAGTAGAGTAATGGCGTAAATCATTTACTGAGCAGTACTGTTGGTTTGATTTGTACTTTTGCAAATGAAACTCACATCACAGATGGTGAAGATGAATTTGATGTTATCTGTTAAGTCATAGGCATGATTACAGGTCTGAGTGTTTGGGAGAACTTAACATGCAGGTAATTTGTTATGTTTGTAATGTAGTGTTATGCCCATATGGAACTTTATAGTGCAAGGAATAGTTAAAGATTCTACACATGTTGCTTGTTGTATTGTGCCTTTTTCATGGGTTGCACAAGATAATGTGCAAGTTTTGGCATGCTGCTGTTTGTCTCCAGGGTTGAAAGAAAGGGTTACAAAAGTAACGTCACATTGATAGTATCTTGTAATGATTGATAGCACATGGTGGAAACACTATGTAAGATTTAAATATCTAATCGACATATTACATCATTATCACAGCTGTTTTACAAAATAGTGTAACATAGAAATACAAGTTTTGAATGAGGATGTACCTCAGAAGTGTGAAGAATATCCACCAGTAGTACAAGTGAAACCTTCTAACTGCGTTGCCTCCAGCCTAATAGACTGGTAATAGAGGCAGGGACTCCCTGTTCTCTTTTTCACACTGACACTTCTAGGAAAAACAGGAGGGAATGATTGATATATGTACCTCAAGAATAGCATAAATTATGTATGGAATTAAATCCAGGATTACATTTTTAAATCTTTTAACCATTTTATTTTTTGTGCAGGCTACATGAGGAAATAATGGATTTCTACAAGTTCATGTCCCCTCGGCCAGAAGAAGAAGCTATGAGGAAGGAGGTGGTGAACCGAATAGAACGGATCATCAAGGAGCTCTGGCCCACTTCAGATGTAAGATATAAACCGTTATGACCCAGTTGAACATGCTGTTAAAAAATGCTATACGTCAGTGCAGATAAGAATTCACAGTGTACTAAAAAATGAAACGGAAGTACTGGCATGGTGGTGAAGTAATACTTCTATCATTATTTAATCATGTAAAACACATGCATATGAGATTTGTTGGCTGCCAGTCCTCCACTTCAGCCAGACTGCCCAATAAATGGATTGAACTGCTGATTTGTAGTCTCTCTTCATCTCCTTCTATTAATCCTAGACTTACTCTGTGCTGTAGCCTTGTCACAGGCCGAAAAAGAGGGAACTTTACTTTGCTTTCTTTTGAGAGAACAGTTGCATTGGCAGCTCTCTCTGTTGGCAGCATTTGAAGTGAAACACAGAAATACTTAGGCGTTTTTTCTCTCTATTTTGAGACCATCTGAGAAGAATATGTAAATCATGTCTGCAGTTATTATTTGCAATAGTCTGTCCCTGTACCTTTTACTAAATTTAAGGTTCCCTTTATTTTTAATACTTCTTTTCCACATTTCTCCAGGTTCAAATATTTGGCAGCTTTAGTACAGGATTGTACCTACCAACCAGGTAAGGGTTGCTAAAAAAATAGAATCTATTCTCTTATATCCTATAGTAATAATAATATGCATTTTTCTCTTAGTGACATTGATCTTGTGGTGTTTGGGAAATGGGAGCGGCCTCCACTACAAGAGTTAGAACAAGCTCTTCGCAAACATAATGTTGCAGAACCGTTCTCCATTAAAGTGCTTGACAAAGCTACAGTGAGTCAGGTTAAATCATGTGTTTATGTACCCCAACATTTAGCTACATATAGTCAATATGGATTGTAGTAAGATAAGAAATTACATTGCTCAAACTGAAATGAGTGCAATTGTTTTCATCCAATCCTCATATTATTGTGTGTTATTGATCACCAGGCAAATTAGGTTAAGGGCATGTTTCCAGTGTTACTGTTGACATGGTGCGCTGCTCTAAAATATGCACGAACAGATGTCTATCAAAAGCATCAGTGACTTTTTTATTTTACTTGATGGTCCCATCTGTCTTACTATGGTAATTAATGAGTTATATTAAATATCATGGTTATTTTTGTGTATCTAGGCACAATTAAAATGTGGAAACACTACAATGCATTTGAGCATATTTAGAGAAGATAGCCTTATAATATTGGTAAAAGATTAATGTATTGTTTGTGTCTGCCATCTGGTCATATTATGTTGTGTACATTTAGCCATCTTTAGTGGGGTTTCTCTCAGCTAGCCAGTATTTGATTTAAAATTTGGCAGTGATGGGACTTTAAATGTATATAATGCATCCTTACAATGAACTAGGCCAATTTAAGTGTTTCCATATCACAAAAAGTACCGTTTTATTGCCTATTACAACTAGCCCTGTTGTGCTTATTTTGTATTGAGTGAGTTAGTTAGCTTGATAGATGCCTTTTTCCAACAGATACTAATGTAATGCTTAATTCACACAGGTGCCAATCATTAAGTTGACAGACCAGGAAACAGAGGTGAAAGTCGACATCAGTTTTAATGTGGAGACTGGAGTCAAAGCAGCCAGCTTTATTAAAGATTATGTTAAGGTAAGGCCTATCTGTTATTTATTTAATGTAAATGTATGTGGTTTTGTTCATGTTAAATGTTCTATGTGGAGGGTGTAAATGGTGTATATTATTAAAATCACTAGAAAAACTGCTATACAAAGGTTGTACTTGCATTTGTCAATAAGATCGACCACAAGTAACATATAATTACATTTTAAACTGTTGTCTAAATTTAGCCATTGGAAATTCCCCTCATGAACACAGTTGAAAGAGCTTTACTTATATTGCCATTATAGCTCATTTTTCCAAAAGAGTGACCTAAAAGACTTTGCTGCCAATTTGACTTAGTTAGAATGTGCTGTACCCTTTGGCTCATGGGGTTTAGTTAAAACAGAGAAATTCTCCATGTGGATGCTCAGCCAGCTGTCAGCCTTGGTGCTTTGTTGTTTCTACATATTCTCATAGTACATGTTGGAGCTTGAAAGCCTGTTGTAGACAAGGTTGCTGAGCATCAGTACAGTGTTAAACGATGTTGTTAATGCATGGGTGGAGCACACTTTAGTGCAGTCATGTCAATGAGAGGTCACCTTACTATGAGGCCTCCTCTACCAGACTCCCATGCAGCCAATGCTTGCTCAACCCCTCCCAGCTGTGTTCTCACTTCTTTAGAGCATATTTGAAAGGTCAGTCTAGCTCTGTTGCTCATTTGGCACAGATATACACATATACAGCCAAGAGGTGAGACTACCTTTTCTATTGGAAAATTAACATCTCATTCTTAAAAGGTACAAGCATTGTCATGTCTGAGGCTATATTTAACATCTCCAAACTGTGGCCCAGTTGCAGATGTTTTTTTTATTTTTTTATTGTAGTTAACTATTCTGCAAAACATCTTTTGTGTGGTCTTTTACATATAGACATTTGATACATAATTAAATTTATGAAAATAAATCTTAACCCTACATATCTAATTTTTCTTCTGCGTTTTTCTCCAACCAGAAGTATCCTGTTCTGCCTTACCTCATCTTTGTGCTTAAGCAGTTTTTACTGCAGAGAGACTTAAATGAAGTCTTCACTGGAGGAATCAGCTCCTATAGCCTTATCCTTATGGTCATCAGTTTCCTACAGGTACATAAAGTGAAGCTACATTGCATTGGAAGGTATTTTGATAACAGTTTAAATAGTTCCTATTCTCTCTCTTCTGTAGCTTCATCCTCGTATTGATGCAAGGAATCCAAATGAGAACTTGGGTGTCTTACTAATAGAATTCTTTGAGTTGTATGGTCGCCATTTTAACTACTTGAAAACGGGAATCCGCATAAAAAATGGAGGTGCATACATTGCCAAAGAAGAGATCATGAAATCTTTGACAAATGGATCCAGGCCGTCTATGTTGTGCATTGAAGATCCCTTGCTCCCAGGTAACATGCATAATACTATTCTTGTTTTCAAGTTTCTCTATTTGCACAAGTTGGTTTATTGTGGTTCATTGGTTTTCTTTACATGTAGGTAATGATGTAGGCAGGGGTTCATATGGTGCCATGCATGTCAAACAAGTGTTTGACTATGCATACACTGTCCTGAGTCATGCTGTGTCCCCACTCGCTCGATCATATCCCAACAAAGACTCTGAAAGGTTAGACCTTACTGCAGTCCAATAGTTGACTGTTTTTCTTATGATGCTCTAACATTTTAGGCATGTTTTTTGCAGCACCTTAGGTCGAATCATCAGACTGACTCAGGAAGTTATTGACTACAGAGAGTGGATTATTAAGAAGTGGGGCGGTCGCGATCTTTCAAGAACGGAAAGCAGAGGTACAAATGCATATTTTTTATTAATTCGCAGTGATTAGAATACTTGAGTCTGATTCAGTCCCTCAGTTTCAGAGCATGAGTCCAGTTGTGTGAACTCAGAGGAGCACAGGGACTCTGTGTCTCCCCCCAGCGCAGACTCTCCTATGTCTATCTCCAGTCCACAACAACACTCCTCTGCCTCCTCCGTGTCGTCACTGTCTGGATCAGACAATGTAAGGAGACATACTCTTTATTTTACACATGCAAGGTTGTTTGGTACAATCTTCATCAGTATTTTCAACAGGATTCCGACTCCACTCCACCATGTCCCATCCCTCCCCTTCCCCCTTACCCATCATTTCCACATTTGGGACTGGCTTTACCACCAGGATTCAGCATGGGGTCTGGTAAACACAACATTGGAGCACACCCTCTCCTCATACCTCCAGTTTCACAGGTATTTAGTTATAAATTAGTAAATTAGGAAGTTAGGAAGTTATAATTGACTATTTATTGCTTTTGTTCTCCTTCTCCAGGCTCATGTCTCACTGGCCGGTGGTCTAGCAATGCACTCCTTGCCTGGCAGACAGGTGTGTATAGACACCAGGCTCCCTCACTTCTTCCACATGCCCTCCCCAGCCCATGCTCATGCCCCTGCCCCTTCTAGCCCCCAGCCTCTGTCCAGCTCCCCCTCCAGCCACGCCCACAAGGTAGGATGCCACCCACACACATGACCATTGTAATCCCAAAATCTTTTCAGCACTGCCTTTCATAATGCCATGCTAGTCACACCATCCTATTTCAATTTGGTGCATCTCTTTAATGTTGTAAACCTCTTAAGGGAAACTGTTCATTCACATACAGTATTTGTTTGTCCTTTTTATACTGTTTTGTAGAACGGAGCAAAATTCAACATCAAGGGCTTCCATAATCCACCACTGGTCAACAATCCTGTCCTGGCTAACCGTGGACACGTGCACACGCATACACAATATCACCGTAACACTTGGAGACGTAGAAAGCGGGACAGCCTCCCAGTCAGCCTCAGCAGATAGGAGCCACTTGTTGCTCTCCTTTCTTTCCTCCATAGCCTCTTTGGTGCAAGCATCAGCGTTTAAGATTGTCTTGAAAAAGACCGGATCCTCAAACGTAGGATCACCGACCTGCAGCACTGAGCGCTGTATATTCTTCCTGGAAGCTCTACCTTCATATTTCCACTTATTCCGTTTCTGTGTCATACCTTGCAGTCACATTTACTTGCAGTATTTTTCATTCAGGTCATTTTGTTAATTTGAACTTGTTTTTTTATTGACAAGTCATTCTGACCATGTCAAGCCTATTGCAGCCAAGCTGCTCGTGGTAGTGTTACCTTTTCACTTGAAAAATTAACACTTGAGAACAAAGGTTTCATTTGGTGCAATAATGTTATCTTTTTGAAACTAATGTAAATGCTTATTTAATTTTGTGCATATACGTAAGGCATTTTTATATTATTTTATTTTTGTAGGGTTTTTATTTGTTTACGGACCTTTCTCCAGGCAGCATCTTGAGTGAGTTTATCACTTCTATTTTATTGTAATTGAATGTGTGTATGTTGCTGTGTCTCATGAGTCTGAGATGGACCTGTATTCAGAAATCTCTTATCCCTTCTTTCTGCCTCTTTCTGCTCCTGGTTCTTTTAGTGGAACTAAACTGCTCTTTGACAGTTCAAATTACAATCTCTGTAAATTTAAACTTAAAAACTGTAACATATATCCACATTATGCTGAAGGAGGATGCTGCTCTGGGACACACTGACATCTCAGTATTGCCATTGAAAATTGAGCCTCAGATTTGGTGTATTGAGCTCAGAGCATTATTTAGGTTCCGCCAGTTACCGTGTGTTTTTTCTATTATATTTGTTTGTCAAGGGAAGGGTTAACAGTTAAGGCAAACTTCTTTCAAAAGGATGTTTACTGTGTGGTAAATGCTGCACTTATTGTAGACTGAAATGTATTATTTTGGAAGCTTGGTGATAGTAGGCATAGACTACTTTTACAATCCTTAGATTTACCAGGAGAGGAAAGAGGTAAAATTGTACACCGAAGGAAGGGAACGGGTATTTTTGAACATCCAGAAAGGGAATTCTATTATGATTCCATTCAGGAATCTTGTACATTTGATTGCCAGGTACTTCCGCTAATTGTTTGCAATGCCTTTCTTTGTGTTTACTTGGGGTGTGTGTATGTGGTTTTCAGTGATGCGTGTCTCACTACTTTCCCACTCTCGCAGAAAAGACTGTTCAAACTAGACACTACTCCGAGAACTCTACGCACACCGGTGTTATTACTATGCAAGTGGATTTAACTATTGTGTCTCTTCTCTTGTCTAGTCTGTTGTTTGTGGTTTCCTTTGTTTTCTCACTGAAAAACTCTGCCTGTTGGAATGGAGTAATGTTACAAAGCATCAGACTCTAAAAAGCCAACGTTTTGAATGACCTCTGGCCTGCTCTCCTCATCTTGTACTTGTATGAAGGGCATAAAATGTTCCTTGTTTTTCCTTCAGTTTCCCTGTCGAGTATAAGGAAGCAGGGCTGTTCCCTTTGTGGTTGGGTATGAGTCTGTGTTGTGCGTAACATACTGAAATATTTGTGAGATTTGTGACTTTTGCCACCACTAGTTTTAAACCAACACACAATGGTTGATCAGCAAGTGCACCCAGAATGTGCCCTGCACTCTGTAAGTGTACTCAAGCAGGCCAAATTGTAATCCAACTTTACCTTATTTTTTACAATGTGTTTTGCACTAGTACACTATTGGGTTTTTGTTTTCTGGTTAAGCCATGGCAACTCTAGTTAGTCAAGAACTGTACCCCCCCCCCCACAAGGAGAAGCACAGTATGAGTTTATTTTTCAATACTCATTTGGTCATTTGAGAAGAGTATTACATTTGTCATGCATTTCCCATGATTAATTTGAAACGAGATGTACTCAATTGAAATTATACCCCACTTTTATAAGTGGCAATAATGTTGGTCATGTAAAGTTGTTGACTGTTGGAGTTGTCTGCATCTTCACAGCAAAGTCTAACTTGTGCTGTCTCCCAGAGTGGGTATGGATTAAACTAAGGCTCTGTTCATTTCAGCAGTCCAACATGGTTCACTCTTCTTCCTGTTGAGTTTTCTCTCAACTGACACTGATGGAAGTGCTAAAACAAAGGTTCTGGTTGTGCTTTTGCCAAATTGCCTTCACTTCTCGGGTCTGGTGTGAGTAAGAAGAAACCAGGGCAACAGAGACTAGCTCAGACCACTGAGACTTTAGTGTACACATGAACATGTAGATGCAATGTACTACGCCCCCATTGGACACAATGGTGGATTTTAAACTGGTGGCTGCTAAAGAGCGGAGGCGGCCCCACTGTGATGTGACCTGGCTAAGTCATGTGAGCGGTGGCCCTCAAAATGAGGGAACCACTGGCCAGCAATTTGTTTTTGGACGTTTTTATGTAAATATATTTTTTTCTATTTTATTTTTTAATAAACATTTTAAAAACCAAAAGAGTGATGTGTGTTATATATTAATATGTAAAATGTATAAACGGAAAAATATTACAACTCAAGTTCTTTCCACCTGTGAGTAGATTGTTTAGACACTAGGTGGCAGTAACATACAAATTGGCTCGCGAAACGCACTTCCACTATTTTCATTTCTTTACTATGAAACAAAATAATTATAAATAAACAGTCGGAACTATAGGTCAAGCAGGCTGTACATTGCCCTAAAGTAATGTTTATAATTAGTTTCAATAAACGTGAAAACTTTACCAATATTATTTCAAAATTAAGCCCATTCAGCGTAGCCTATTTGTGAGGTTTGAAAGAAGCCTATGCTGCATTTGTGCATCGATGATATTCGTTCTTACTTTAGTTATGTCAACGTTGTAATGTCAATACACAGGTAGCTTACAGTAACCTAAATAGCACTTTTTTTTTTTTTTACATAGACCCTTAAGTTGGACTGATGGTCTGGTTGGACGAGAGAAGCCGCAGTCAGCTGACCCAGGCTTGTCGTCTCGTTGTCCAGGCTTGAATGAACTGTGAGCGCAAACATTTCATGCACGGATGGATGAACAAGTCTCCCAGAAGTCAGACATCAGCTGCTGCCACACTTGGCTGGACTGGACAGATGAGACAAGACTGGAATACTCATTTTAAAGAATTGGCTCGGTTAGACACTGCCGTAGTTTTACAACTAAGTTATTGTTAGAAAGCATTTAAGCATTTTTTGTGTATTTAAGATGTAGGTGTTCACAAGTGAGGTAGATTTAAATTGTTTGCTATTAATGTGTTATAGCATTGGTGTGTGTTTTTGTTAGGCCTATTTTATTATCCCGGACAACAACGTGATGTGGCACGGCAGCTCCAATCTCTGCATACCAGTAATTTGCGATAAAGAGACAAGACAGACAGAGACAGAGGACGGAGAACATGGATACATGAGGTCGGAGGGGATATGGACATGGGGCCGCCACACAGCAGAGGTAGCAAGACACGATGACAGATCGGGTGCATGGGGACACAATTAAGGCGCGGTCGGCAGGCGTCAATGGTTGGAGGGTCAGTCGAAACACTGGAGGTCTGATCCAAGTGGGGATATGAAGAGCTCCGTGATGTAAAACACTAGGGGACGCTGTAAGACTTAGATTCGCTGCAAGGTGTCCACACAAAACTTAACCAGATGTCTTTGGTATTGGAGAGTTATTCGAGTATTGAGGGTTTGTATATTGGTTGATATATGTGGCTCTATAAGAAGCACAAAGAAAAATGTACATTAGTAAAATGCAGACAAATAATTGAACATATTACAAATACTACAAAATAACTAATTGCTATCAAACAAACAAACAAAAAAAAAAAAACAAAAAAAAACTGTACAAAGAAAGCCAAACAACAGGGCATCACTCATGTCACCGCAATAACAAAGATGAGCTACACTAGCACAATGATCACGTTGTAGTGAACACGAGAAAGGTAAATACACTTTCACAAAGAACAATGAGCAACAAATATAGTACTATTTGTTGACTCGCGATGTTCAAGACGAGCGCAGGTCATGAGGAACATGCATTAATTATTCAATTATCTCGTAATTACGAGATACTATCGTGTAATTACGAGATACTATCCCCCGAAAAAAAAATGTCGTAAAAACAAAATAAACTATCTCGTAATTACGAGATATCTCGTAATTACGAGATAACCGCTGGGGGTTTATCTCGTATCCCCCCTCCCCCCTCCAGATTTTTTTTTTTTTCACTGACTACAATGCTCTTTCGTATCAGAAAGATCGGGAAAATTATATAAACAAGGCCCGACATTTGGCCTTGCTATATTCACATTTCATTTTATTATGATATAGTCAATACATCACAGTGAATGCTGGCTCGCGATCATGTTCTTTCAGCCACTACCCAAAGCTCATGGCCATAGGTGAGAGTAGGAATGTAGATTGACCGGTAAATTGAGAGCTTTGCCTTTTGGCTCAGCTCCCTCTTCACCACAACGGTCCAATACAGCAACAGCATCACTGCCGATGCTGCACCGATCCTCCTGTCAATCTCACGCTCCATCCTCCCCTCACTCATGAACAAGACCCCGAGATACTTGAACTCCGCCACTTAAAGCAGGGACTCTCCACCCACCCCAAGAGGGCTAGCCACCTTTTTCCAGTCGAGAACCGTGGCTCAGATTTGGAGGAGCTGATCTTCATCCCAGCCACTTCACACTCAGCTGCAAACCACCCCAGTGCATGCTGCAGGTCCTGGCTCGATGGAGCCATTAGGACAACATAATCTGCAAACAGTAGAGATGAGATCCCATGGTCCCCAAACAAGACCCTCTCCGGCCCCTGACTGCATCTAGAAATTCTGTCCATAAATACAATGAAAGCCACACAGCTCCTCCTGAATCTGAGGTTCGACTGTCGTTTGGATTCTCCTCTCCAGTACCCTGGAATAGACCTTACCGGGGAACGCTGAGGAATGTGGTTCCTCTGTAGTTGGAACACACCCTCTGGTCCTCCTTCTTAAACAGAGGGACAACCTCCCCGGCCTGCCAGTCCAGAAGTACTGTCCCTGACTGCCACATGATGTTGCAGAGACATGTCAGAGATAGCCCCACAACATCCAGAGACTTAAGATACCCAGGATGAATCTCATCCACCCCCAGAGCCTTGCCACCAAGGATCTTGCCAACCACCTCAGTGACTTCAGCTAGGGTGTCGGACGAGTCTGCATCCAAGTCCCCAGCCTCTATTTCCTCCTTGGAAGACGTGACTTTGGGATTGAGGAGATCCTCAAATTATTCCTTCTACCGACCGACAGAATCCCCAGTCGAGGTCAACAGCTCTCCCCCCATACTGTAAACAGTGTTGGTGAAGCATTGCTTCCCCCTCCTATGGTGCTGAACAGTTTGCCAGAATTTCTTTGAGGCCGACCGATATTCCTGCTCCATGGTTTCCCTGTACTTCTCCCAGCTCTAAGTTGTGGCCTCTGCGACTGCTGCAGCATGCCTGGCCTGCCGGTACCCGTCAGCTGCCTCAAGAGTCCTACAAGCCAACAAGGCTTGATAGACCTCCTTTTTCAGCCTGACGGCATCCCTTACTTCTGGTGTCCACCACCAGTTTCGGGGATTGCAGCCGTGACAGCTGGTGTGAGTTGAAGGTCTCCCTGACACAGGGCTCTGCCAGACGTTCCCAACAGACCTTCACTACCTGCTTGGTCAGGTCTTGCCGGTTTCCTCATCCATCAGCAGACCCAACTCACCACCAGGTGGTGCTTGGTTGACAGCTCTGCCCATCTCTTCACCCGAGTGTCCAAGACTCGTGGCCAGAAGTCAGATGACACAACGACAAAATCGCTCATCGACCAACGGCCTAGGGTGTCCTGGTACATGTGCACTGACGGACACCCTTCTGCTCAAACATGGGGTTCGTTATGGACAAACTGTGACTAGCACAGAAGTCCAATAACAAAATACCACTCGCATTCAGATCAGGGAGGCCGTTCCTCCCGATCAGCAGGTGTCACTGTCATTGTCCACATGGGCATTGAAGTCCCCCACTAGAACAACGGAGTCCCTGGTCATTGCACTGTCTAGTACCCCTTCAAGGAACTCCGAGAAGGCCGGGTACACTGCACTGCTGTACAGCCTGTAGGCCGACACAACAGTGAGAGACATGTTTCCAGCCTGAAGGCGCAGAGACGCGATCTTCTTGTTCACGGGGGTGAACTCTAACACTTGGCGGCTGAGCTGTGGGGCAATGAGCAGGCCCACACCAGCTCACCATTGCTTCATCTGGGCAACGCCAGAGAAATGGAGAGTCCAGCCCCTCTCAATGAGCTGGGTTCCAGAGCCCAAGCTGTGCGTGGAGGTGAGGCTGACTATATTATTAATACTATATATTATTAAAGTATTATTGTATTTTCTATTTATTTGTACTAATTATTTTAATATTAACTGTGTTTTTTCTGTAGGTGCCTTCCTCGTATCTATTTCATTTGATAAAACAGTATCTCTATTGGACATGACCTCCCTCAGTCAGACCCTCTCACTGAAGGTGAACTTTAAATACTCCAGCACTGTCTGAGTTTGCAAATGTTTATGTCCCTCTGTTCCTCAATAATTATTCTACTCAATTTAAGTCTAATTCTCTTTAGGGCCACATTGATTGGGTTACAGATGTGTGTATCAGTGCTGACAGGAAGCTGGTTATCTCGGCCTCAAAGGTAAATACTGTTTATATATATATACAGACACACACACACACACATAAAAAAAAATCTGTTGTAGTGTATCTGTTGTAGCCACTCTTCCAGTTTGGGGGTTACAGCCCCGAGTGTTCTGATCACCACAGGCACCACTGATGCCTTCACTTTCCAGGCTCTCTCCAGCTCTTCCTTGAGCCCCTGGTATTTCTCCAGTTTCTTGTGTTCCTTTTTCCTGATATTACTATCCCTTGGTATTGCAATGTCCACCACCACAGCTCTGCTCTGTTTCTTATCCACCACCACTATGTCTGGTTGGTTCGCCATCACCATCCTGTCAGTCTGTATCTGGAAGTCCCACAGGATCTTGGCTCGGTCATTCTCCACAACCTTTGGAGGTGTTTCCCACCTTGATCCTGGGGTCTCCAGCCTGTACTCTGCACAGATGTTTCTGTACACTATGCCCGCCACTTGGTTATGTCGCTCCATGTATGCTGTCCCTGCCAGCATCTTACACCCTGCAGTTATGTGCTGGACTGTCTCAGGAGCCTCTTTGCACAGCCTACACCGTGGGTCTTGTCTGGTGTGGTAGATCTGGGCCTCTATTGCTCGAGTGCCCAGGGCCTGCTCCTGAGCAGCCAGGATGAGAGCCTCTGTGCTGTCCTTCAGACCAGCCCTCTCAAGCCATTGGTAGGATTTCTTGATATCAGCCACTTCAGTTATGTTCCGGTGGTACGCCCCATGTAGGGGCTTGTCCTGCCATGATGGTCCCTCCAGCACCTCTTCCTTTGGACTCCACTGTCTGAGACATTCTTTGAGCACCTCATCTGTCGCGGCCTTATCCTTGATGTACTCAATTAGCTTGGATGTTTCATCCTGGACAGTGGTTCCCACACTCACTAGTCCTCAGCCTCTTTCCTTCTGGCTTGCGTACAGTCTCAGGGTGCTGGATTTGGGATGGAACCCTCCCTGCATGGACAGGAGCTTTCGTGTCTTAACATCTCCGGTCTGTATCTCCTCCTTTGGCCAGCTTACAATCCCTGCAGGGTATCTGATCACTGGCAGGGCGTAGCTGTTGATTGCCTGCACCTTGTTCTTGCCATTGACCTGGCTTCTTAGGACTTGCCACACTCTTTGCAGGTATTTGGCCATAGCTGCTTTCCTTGTTGCCTCTTTGAGGTTGCCATTTGCTTGTGGGATACCAAGATATTTTTAATGGCCCCAGCATCTGTTATTGTTCCCTTTGGGAATGCGACCCCCGAATGACATCCCAATGTCTGTGCTGTAGATCCTTGTGGTGTGGATCAGTGAGTCGATGTCTCGCTTGCTCTTAGCATATAGCTTGATGCCATCCATGTAGAGGAGGTGGCTGATGGTGGCCCCGTTTCTGAGTTGGTAGCCATAGCCAGTGTGGCCAATGATTTGGCTACAGGGGTTCAGACCTATGCAGAACAGCAGTGGGGACAGTGAGTCTCCTTGGTATATGCCACATTTGATGGACACTTGTGCAAGTGGCTTCCCATTGGCTTCAAGGGTGGTTTTCCACAATCGCATTGAGTTTTATATATATATAATATATATATATATATATATATATATATATATATATATATATATATATATATATATATATATATATATATATGTGTGTGTGTATATATATATATATATATATATATATATATTGTGTGTGTGTATATGTATATATATATATATATATATATATATATATATATATACATATGTTTTAGCCTGATCTTAAAGTGTGTATGGCAGGTTTTTCTAATAATTTTTACTTGGTTTGGTGATATTTTTTATTGAATATTTTTCAGATTACATCAGTTTTGTGTTAGTTTCTAGACCAGGGTTGTCAAACATGTGGCCCGGGGGCCGGATCCTGCCCTTCAAGACCTTTAATCTGGCCCTCATCTGATTTTCTACTAAATATCTTAATTATATTTTCTATTAAAATATTGGTAATTTTCTGCCTGCTTAGCATAGCAGCATCTCCAGCGCCTCTGTGCATGGCCGCCTCCCATCAGAACAGGCACAAATGAAGACTTGCCTCTTTCCAAACGCTCTTCAAGGACTTTTGTTTTGATTGTTGACCGTGACACCCTCATCAGCAAAATGTCAAAAATGAGAGAAGTGGATGCCGACTGTAGGATTTTCCAAGAAAAATTGACTTATTCCTATTTGCATGCAAGTTATTGTGAAAACATTGTGTTGAAATAGCATTTTTCTTAAAGTTTCAGGTTTTTCTTGTTGAGTTCATCAATTAAAAAAAGATTTCTGTAATAGATTTAACAAATATTTGAACTATTTTTGGGTTATATATGCCATGAGAAAACCTAAGAATCAAGTACAGAACAAACAGAAATCCCCCGTTACAAAATACATTGCCCCCTGGAAACCAGGTGTCTTTTTTTGATGACTGCGACCAGATTTGTGATTTATTGAAATTTCAAATAAAATTTAATTGCCTTTGATCTCACTTTCGAGTCTCAGTTCTTTATTTTTAAATAAGTTGAAAACGACAAAATGAAGCTTTTCTTTACTAAGTCCCAGTTGATTGTTTTATGGGATAGGCTATTTAATACTTTTTTTCTGAAAAGTCATAAACCTGTCCTACCCCGAACAGATGACCCAGACCCTGTTACTATGGTAGCTGTCTTTAGGTTTTCCTGTCATGTCATTTATTAAACGTGTTGTGATATTCAGATAATAATCTTTTTAGCTTTTTAAAGATAATAATAAAATTACAAAGTCTTTATTTTGTATTAGGCTATATGTCTAATATTTAGTTTAAAATTTAACGTGTATCTACATAGACATAGTTTTTACGTTGCTTCTGCCCATTACTTTACATTACAGCCGTAAAATACGTCTTGTGGGCGTAGGGTGGGGGCGACCTGAAATCAAGTGATTAGTCTTTATAAACATTATCACACACTTCTGGCCTATTGTGATGCGTGGTCTCTCTCTTCCGCCTAGCCCCAACTCTCCACTGGCAGCGTGTTACTGCTACAGGCTAATGAAAGGATAATAACAGAGCTGTGTACTTTCCAGCTATGGCAAGTTCATCTTGAAGTCAAAGCGTGTCCGGGGAACAGTTTTTAGGGAAGGACCCTGTGCCAAGCAAGAAAAGAAGCATTATGAAATGAGTGTATCTGGCTGCGGTGAGATCCTACAGCTCTCGTTTTGATTCACACACTGGCTAATGACGGCTAGCTACTTTCGCTTAAACCTCCGCACTGGAGAGCGGGAGGAGAGTCCTATAGACACCGGGGGCGCTGCGACTGCCGGGACTCGGAGGCACTCGCTCACTGCTCTATCCGCCTCCACCCGCCCGTTTCTGGGCGTAAAAGTTTAAGTTCTTAAGTCTACCCGGTGCCCTAGTGCTAATATGGACTGACTTTTAGATTTAAGTAGGAAGAGAGATTGAGACTAGTTTTAAAACAAGCTTGTGCATTCGGCTCCCGGATATTGTGTCACGGACCTGACTGGACCAGGTGTAGCGTTTTCAAACTACCCCCGTCAAAAGTTACCCCCCGGTAATTTGAAACCAGTTTCAAATTACCGGGGGTTAGGGTTAGGGTTAAGGGGGGTAGCTTGAAACCAGCTTCAAGTACTTTGAAACTGGGGGTAGTTTGAAACCTTTACACCGGGACTTGGACCAGTTTCATCTCTTCAGAACCAACAGGACAGTTGGTAGAGGACACGCTCGGCATCAGTCCCCAGGAGAACGTTAGAGGCTTGTTTTCGTTAGTTATGGGCAAATCTGCGGGCGGAGCCTCACTGGTAACTTGTGTTAATAGTTAAATAGTGCGTAAATGAGCTTGTAGCCGACGTAGCTGCTCTGGTTGTTCTGCCGTACGTTGTAGGAGTTTCGCTGATCCCGTGTGTTCGTGTTGTGACCGTAGTCTCTTTTTGTAGTTTTGCTGACGTTGTTGGAGCTGGGTGTGAGTAGTGGATCAGGTTGTGCGTTGTGCTCTGATGCATATAGTTCAGCCAATAGTGGCCAAAATGACTGTCTGTTTCTTGCATTCGTTATAAAAGTATTTAGCCTATATATAATACATACTTGCTTCTTATAATTTCCCTTTCATATAACCTATTGCTGTTGTCCCTCCATCTGCTTCTTGTACCTGACGTGGTTGGCTTCTCTGGACGTGGGAGGGTGTTGATACAGAATTAGTGAGTTATAAGGCCGTGTTTCCTCACCGTGCTCTCATTCTGTCACTGCTCCTGCAGTGTATTGTACAGCGGCCAGCAGGTGGACAGTAGGTAGAGAAACATTTTTAGGTAGAATTATCCAATAACAAAAATGCTTCCTTCTGGGGTATTCTATATTCTATGAGCAATTTTTAGGTAAATTATTTCTCACTTGAGTATCTGGTTGCTCTAGCTTTACTCTGCCAATGCCTGCTCAGTGGCACCAGGTTGGTTCCATCGAGTTCAAATGGTCCTCCAATGTGCTTGCAATTAGGTCAGATCATTAATCAAGACACAAATAGACTCTACCACATATGACACAGTTGCACTATAAAAAGACGCGTGAATGTGGTAGCTTTTGGCACTATAGCTGTTGGCCCTGTAATCGATCCATGTCTGTAATCCATGCTCCCTGTTCCTTTTTGAGACTAAAATAAAATGCCTTTAAACTCTGGTTAGAGTGGGTTTGTTATGGTAAAAAATTGAGGACAACAATCTTGTTATTAAAACACTAGTTGGATACATACACTATTTTATTTATTTATTTATTTATTTTAACAGTTTTGCCATACTGAGTTTAATGAACTTTTGATAGACTTATATTTGGGACAGTATGTTGATCTTTAACCCCACTAGATGGCGGTGCAGGGGCTTAACTAGCACACATGGGTCAACTTCAGGTAGGAAGTTGTCTACGCATTTTTCAACAGAAGAGGATAAAATATGTAATCCTTGTTTATTTTATTTTTGAGGCTTTTCCTATTATTGCTTCATGTCTGCATAGGTAAGATACATACATTGTCGATAAACAGACTTCCAACTTCGGTTTTATATTTATCTATGCATTTGTTTGTGTATTTTGGCTAGTTAATTATTTAGTTAGTTTATTTATTTATTTATTTGTCTTTACTTTTTTAAGCAGTGTCAAACCTACATGGAGATAAAACAAATGTGAGATACTAGGATACATACATTGTCGATGAACAGACTTCCAACTTCGGTTTTATATTTATCTATGCATTTGTTTGTGTATTTTGGGTAGTTAATTATTTAGTTAGTTTATTTATTTATTTGTCTTTACTTTTTTAAGCAGTGTCAAACCTACATGGAGATAAAACAAATGTGAGATACTAGGAATTGCAGAGGCCACTGAAGGCAGCACAAACTTAGGTTTAGGCGTTTTTGACTAGAAAACTCCAAATTTACATAGTGTGCAATAAAGTTGCTAAAAAATAACTAGAAACAGAAGATAATGCTTTAAAGAAGAGGAACAGATCAGAAGATAAAGCTTAGTAGTGGTAAAAAGTGGATTTAGCGTTTAGGTCCACTTTATTTTTAATCAAGCTTGAATCTGCCCCCTTAAATGAGGTAACTATTTGTAATATTTAATTTCATTTGTGGTTGAAAATGAATGGCCTTTAGGCAATATATTAGACTCATATGACTACATATGGATTACATGGGGCTAATGTACAGCAACACCTGTGATGATGTAGGGTTAATTATCCCCCTCATATCACCATTACTGGAAGATGAGTTCTTTCTCACCATGTTAACCTTCTCCAACCTGACTGAACTTCCTGTTTTGCTCCTACTGAAGTTGTCCCTTAAATAGGCTACATCAGTCCTTATTTAGCATTTATTTCACACTGACCAAAAGAGTTTGTATTTTGGAGTTTTCTGTATTTTTTGTACAGACTGATATCAATCTGGTCCCCATGCTCTCCCTTGCGTCTCAGGCCCGGCCAAGCGTGATTGTGGAATAAAGTTTGTTTTTGTTTTTTTCAGTGACACTTGTGAACAGATACCAAGTTTAATGAGCTCATTAATTCTGCAGAAATCTACAATGTTTTTGAGCCCCCTGTGATATATAAGGGAGCATGTGTGTCCCCAATTGGCTAATCCACCTGTCAATCATACCCATGTGAAAACTGAAATTCACCAGTGGCCAGACTCATATCTTTGTAAAGTATTAAAGAAGTGTGTATTCTGATTCTAGGCTAGAGGTTTGACGTTTATTCAATCGTTATTTATCATTCACACATATTACAAACATGGCCTTTTAGATGTTTAAAATCAGTACCTGTGGGAAAAATGTGACACTTTGTTACTATGATAAGAAAATGATTTTCACATTGCTAAATATCTGATGCTCTTGACTTTCGCTTTTCCCAGTGCTCTCCCTGTTTTGCGTACAAATGTGGATTCGACATGTTGAACTGCCATTTTCACACTCCACAAAGCATCGCATGAAGCATGGACAGCGTGAGGAGACGCATGGTGGTATGGCTGAAGCCCATATGGGGGAAAACTGAGAATGATGATATGGAGGCTTAGAGCAACAGTTGAATCATTAGGTATGTCGTGATAATACATTTCCAAGTGCAATATATTGCTACAGAAAAACATCATGATAAATGGTAGTACTGAAACTACTACTGATATAACAACACTAAATCAGAAAGATCTCAGTAAACCTTTATGTAAGTGAATCGTCTTGTAAAAGATGTGTCCTTCAATAAATAAATAGCTCACTTGGGCAGTGAGTTCTAGTATCTATAATAGGTCATGTTTATTCTACCAGCTTCAGTTCATATAGGCTTAAAGTCCTTTTCATGTTTTTCTAGTTATTACTTTGTCATATAGTACCACTAGTTAATAGTCTTACATCATTTAAGTGGCCGTTTGAAGGAAGCAAAAGAGAAGTAAAGTACGAATACACAGGAAGTAATGGTGAGTTTTAGCACAAAATGTGAAATGACTAGAAAATTAACCACAGAACCACTTTATACCCATTACACTTGGTTACACTAGATGTTTCTGTCTCTTATTCTAGGTAATTTTGTAAAGTTTTAATTACAGACGATATGCTCAATATGAACCTTTTGCATATGTCTACAGTGTCTATTATTAATTTTTCAATATATCTTTCACCCCAATGTAGTGATTATTGTGGCAGGCCCACAAATCATGCTGTTATTTTTCATCCGTGGCCTATTTGTCTCTCACATATGCTGCTTCTGCTGCTGACGGGCTGTCACTCTCAAACTTTCACTCATTACCCACTCGTCTTCTCTGTGTTTGAACCCAGAGACTTTTTTCCGCCCACTCGCTTGATGTCTCCTGAGCCCTCACCCTCTCCACTTGGTTTCCTCTTCCTCCTCATCCTTCCTTTCTGTTTGTCATGTTTTCATCTCTTCACTGGGTTCAGGGTGGCATTATTTTTCAGTCATCTGCATACTTGACTGGTTTTCTTAATTTTATCATGTGGTCTGTCTCGCCTTGTGTCTATTAGACGCACATTCATGCAGAACTACCCACAGCTCAACACAGAAATCCTCTGTTTTGTAGGGCTTCCTCTGTTGCCAGCTCTCTGCACTTGCTCCTATTATGTAAATGTTCAAATTAGTTCCTTTTATTGAAGGTTGCACAAACTTTCACACCCTTTTTCGCAACTCACTGAGACTGAGGAACATCATTTTATTTTACTGGTACTTTGCAAGTGTAGCAGTATAATTACACAGAGCTGGTTATGTTTAGGCAAAACAACAACTTGGTAATTTGGGATAAAAGTGTAGTTAAGCAAAACAAAAAGCACAAAAACATACTAAAAATTTTATAGTTTGGATTAAGAAGTATCAATGGACACAATGATCAATGCAGCCAATGTATTGTGCACCTAACCATAACCATTCTTTGTATTTTGCTTTAAAGTTGCACTTTGTCACTTTTCTGTGGTATGGTATGTATGGCACCAGCTTTTCTGCTTGTAAATGGTATTGTTTTGTCTGAAATGTCCCACAGTATGGCATCAAACATCTATTTCCATGGAGGCAAGCCAAGTTACAGGTCCAAGCCAAGTTAGAAGTCAGATCTGAGAGAGGCGACACCACTCACTTTAAGAATGCATGTTTTTCAAAGTCAGTAATATTGAGTAAATGAAAGATGGCTAAGTTTAATGACATTCTGTGGAACATTCTAGTAAAACAATAACATCTCCATGATGACAAGCAGGTAGTGGACCCCAGAGCATTAAATGTTGCATAGCACCCCTTTAACTTCATTGCTTCAGTCATATGTCATATCATATATCATCACAATCATATAACTACACAGTGTTGGCAGAATTCTTATATTTTACATTATTTGTTTATATT
Organism: Boleophthalmus pectinirostris; assembly: GCF_026225935.1. Classification (NCBI taxonomy): domain Eukaryota; kingdom Metazoa; phylum Chordata; class Actinopteri; order Gobiiformes; family Gobiidae; genus Boleophthalmus; species Boleophthalmus pectinirostris. Next base: position 15,886,075 of record NW_026571175.1, read on the forward strand.
CTAAATTTAGTCATCTCACAGTTTTGTGCTTGAAACTATGAACGTAACACTGGAATATCCTGGGACTGCTCTGGCACGTCTTAAGATCGGAACGATTTTCTTGACATTTCCCAACGGCACATAGCACAAGCTCTTGCTAACACCCTGCTCCACACCCTCTTCTCTGCTCCCTGTTCCTCCCTCTCTGCCTCTCTCTCCCTCAGTCCTCATCTGTACCTCAGCGCTGTAACATGCTGCCTCTATGCTGCCGCTGCACAGAGCACCAAGCTCACTAAGACTTCTCCTTTTGTCTCACAGGAAGAAACGACTAGCTTCTTACACAAGGAAAGGGAAGAAGAAAGAGGCTTAGATCCTGTCCAAATTGGAGTGGTGGAGGATGCGAGGCAAATCCATCCAAGACCATGTGCGTGAAAAGTTGGCTCGCTTTCAATCAGCTGCCCATTCATCCGTGAGCGGCTAAGAAACTTTCTTTTAACAAGAAGGGGGGAGTGAGAGGAGGGGATCTTTCATTGTAAGTGACTGTGTTTTTGTGAGTGAGCACGCTGGCAGGTCCACATGTGGCAGGAGGCTCTGTGGACGCGCGGACGATACCTGCTGGAGAAGAGCGATGGAGGAGGAGGAGGAGAGGGTGCAGAGGGGCCCGAGAGCATGGCCGATGGTTTTGCGGGCTTCCAGGCGGGGGACGTATGCCTGGAGCCGGAGAAGCCCCAAGACTGGCTGTACGAGTCCTACTACAGAATGAGCCAGCAGCATCCGCTCATAGTGTTCCTGCTGCTGATTGTCATGGGAACCTGCCTGGCATTGCTGGCAGTCTTCTTCGCATCTGGGCTGGTAGGTGAATGTTGTAACACTTTGGGAAAGGTGTTGATGTTTTATTAGTGGAGAAGGAAAAGATGAAGTAGAATGGTCAGTCTTCTGCCTGGACAAAAACTTATTACTTTGAAGAACAGTGTTGGTTTATTGCATATATTATTTAATCAATTAAGCTTTAAAAGGGTCACTGTAGTAAACTGATTGGCTTTGTAACTACTACTCCAGGCAAAACAAAACAAAATTCAAATAACCCCAGATAATATTTACCTAAAAATCTTTTTGTTCTTCTATGCCAGTATGAAAAGTTTGAAAGTCTCTTAAAAGTACCTGCATATTTTGTGTCTATTTACGAATTACATCCTAGCATGTTAGTCTCTTAATGGGTATTGTGGAGAGGATAAAGACAGCTGTGGTCGAGCTGTAATCACTTTTATAACATGATGACTGACTCCTGCATTTACAGGCAACAGCCCAAACACAATAGTGAAGTATGACAGTTCCAGGAGGAGACTGAATGAGTGAGGTAGTTCAATGTGGTTGTGTGTGGTGATGTGACAACACAAGAGGCTGTGAAGCGGCACTTTAAATCGCTGCACTGGGCTCGCGGAGTGTATCAAGAGCGAGATGATGAGAGTTGAGTTGGGAGCTGTGTGGGCGTTGGTGCTTTTGTCAAGTGAAAAGTGTTGTTTTGGCCACAAACACTCGACCATAAACACAAGCTATTGTTCTAAAGTGCTGCTTTTGTGTTAGACAAAAAAGCAATCCCACTCATGGCTCTGTTTTTGTTCTTTCAGAATGAGTGTTTTGCTGTTATACTGTATGTCCAAGCTCAGGCGTGTGACCCTATGCTATGCCTGAGGTCCTGTTTCTCTCATTGGAGGTCTATAACACTGTTGTCCCCTGGAGAACCTCAACCTGAATCAATGCCCTTACTTCTATTTAAGACAAATCAATAGATTTCATTGCCTTTGGCCGCTCAGTTCAATCCTCCTGGCTCTTCTCCTCATGTAGAGCGTTAGACTTGTGTGTTCACAGGTTATATTACAATGACACCTAATAATTTCACATCATTCCTCATGTCAATACAACATTAATTTCTTCCCAATTTATTTCAAATAGATGTGTGACAGGTTTGTCTGGGGACCATGGAGCGCTGGGGCTGGTGTATTTATGCACTCTGAATGAAGAAGAATGGCAGGAATAAATAGGGTGAGGTATTGAGCTGGGGCCGGCAGTTAGGGGAGGAGAGGATGTTGTTTTAAGTGTTGAGGCTTTATCAGAGAGCCGACAGAGACCCAACCAAAGCTCCGCTAATGCTCCAAAAATGACTGCCCACTTTTATCTTTCTCTCCAGATCACTGCTGGACCCAATGAATGACATAGCCCCCGCCCCTTGTGCGTGCCTCAGCTCTGTCTAAATGCTGTGTATTTGGGTGTGCGTGTTCCCCATTTCCTTCAGCTTATCTGCAATACTTAGAAAACTCCTTTTTTTTGCTATCGTGAGACCATTAAGTCTATAAATGCAGTGGTATTGATTTGAATCATGTAAGTGAGAGAAACGTAAAAACCTGGAATAGCATGCAGGTGGTTAATGACATAGTACAGTAAAAAGTCCATTGTTCAAGCTGGATCGATAGAAACATGTTACTGAAAAAATACAGTTTCTGATATTTCATACAGGATGTTAACATATTTTATTGATTAATTATAATAAATTATTCACCTTTATAAATGTATCCAAGTGCATCCATATCATGTGTTAGTGTTATATTTCTGTGGCTGTTGGATCTGTGTCTGGAGGGTCCTTAAGTTTCCTTTTATATATACTTGACTGATGCAGGATGTGAGAGCAGGCTGTTTTGCTGTGATGATGGATCACCAGGCTTTCACCAGGAGCAGAAAGGTGACTGACTGAACCCATGTAAACAGTGATGTCATTTGGTAAGCTTTGAGGATAGACAGTTACCAGAATTCACCTCAGAATTCACCTCAGTTCATATTAATTTAATATTTATTTTTAATATTACTTTAAAATAATCAATATTTCAGTCTGAATATTTAATATAAATCTATATAATCCCTTTCTCATCCAGGAGTGGTCTACAGAACAAAAACATTTTTGGGACATTTTTTTCTTGGGGTAGTGGTTCTCTTCCACCATCTGAAGACTTGCATATTTAAGTAAATTACAAATGTGCTGAAAGGACGTGTTGTTCTCATTTTGTGGTAAATAATGACAGGGAATCTCATCGCTCCTGGCTAAGAGTAATGTTAATGTAATTTTCTACAATTGGAATAAAATGTATTTAGGGAAAATATATGATAATTACACAATTATTTATATTGTACACTTTTGGTTTTACATACTGTAGAGTTGTTACACTACAAAGCTAATTAGCTTTGATGTGTGACTGGGGTGCTTTCAGGTTACAAGATGACTTTTAAAATTCCACGTCCATTATAGTTTTAATTACACAAATTCATTAACTCTGTTTGATGAAGCTGCGATTAGCCTCCGGAGCTGATTTTGTTTTATGATTATTCACTTGGCCTGTCCCGTGGTTTCTGATGGAGTAGTCTGTGATTCCTGTCGCTAGTAACTTGTACAACCACACACATAGATACATGCGATTTGCACTGAACCGATTCATCTGTACTGTGGTCAGTGCCGCCTTTTTACCATGCATGCACATCTTCGGCCTGAGGTGGTGTGAGAAATTAATGCTTTATTAAATCATTTTGGCTTTTAAAGATGCCCGGCTAATAGATTACAGAATGGGTATGAATGGGTCAATCAAGAGTTTCAAGCTATGTAGAACAAATACTTAGTCTAACCAAGTGTATTATTATGACATCCTAAAATAGCATTATCTTAATTATTGGTAATATCAGCCACTGACCAGATTCCAGTATTTGCTTTTAGTGCAAATGGGGCACTTAGGGAAGAGTATGTTGATTATTAATGAAAGAAGCCACAAGAAGTGCAAGATTACTGTTCAGAGCAATAATCAATACAATATAGATGAATGTGGAATGGCAGACTGTACTTGGGGATGTCTCTATATACTTGTGTGTATGTGTTCACTAATAAAATAACAGGCTTTTTGTCTTTTGGTGGCTGCTGTGCCTCCTCCCCTTGCACCATACTCTGTTTCCTCCTAGTATAATTGCTGGATAGACCAGACTGGGGTAAAAATGGAAATAATTGTTCTGGATGACAATGCAGTACATTATAGCTGTGTGGCAGAGCTCCCTCCCTCAAAGCCAAGTCCAGGAAAATGACTTTAAATGGGTTCAAAAGGGTTTTATCCGGATCAGATTGCCTGCAAAGTGAAACATGTAGAGCAGTCATTTTCCGTAAGGACAAATTAAAAAGTGCCAAATCTGCTAATATTGACTCTTGTGCACTGTGTATTTGTAGTTTCTCAGAGCATGACTATTATGCATTAAAAAAAATATTTTTCCAGTATATACTATTAACAAATGACAAAACATCTGTGATAGATACCCGGATTAATGTCTATTTATAACTAGCCTTTGTGTTGTAACATAAATATGGGTTGAAAGCATTAACACATACCTTGCTGTGGTATGTTCTGACCAGAGACAGATCATCATATAGACCAGAGTGCCGACATTACCAAGTGCTGTTTTACTTCTCCTCAATGTTTCCCTGTTGTTAATTTTTAATTTGTGTCCTTAAGTAATTTGTCTGCAGCTGTTCATTTGCTTTTTTGTCGTCACACATTGTCTATTCTATAAAAAGCTCCTTCCTGGCCGCAGCTCCCTTTGGTCTTTTTAAAAATTTGCAGTCGTACTTTCTTCTTCCTCATTGGGATTCAAGCACCACTCCAGCTGACTGTACTGTGGGCATAGCGTCTACAGGTCCTTTGGGATTCCTTCTCCAAACCCTGACTCATGCTACCGTTGCTACCGTTGCTACCCTGCTACCGTAATAGAGATAATACGTTCTCTCTCCTTTGTTATGTTATGTTAATAGCCCGTTCAAATCTGTTGACTCCTGGCATATTTTTTTTCTGTCAAATCTGCTCGCAAATTATGTTCTCCAGGGCCACACATTCGTATTCATTTTACAGAAAAATTGCTGACATCAAATTGCTACGTGGCTGGGTAATTTAACCTTTATGATTGTTTGATCTGTCAACATTATTTTTAGTGACTTTGGAACAAGATGAAATTGGAACATGTGGGTGGGTGTACATCCTTTCAGACATTTTGAAGAGAATTCAGCCATAACTATTGTCTGCAATTATTTTCATTTACCGATGTCACCCAAGTACCCAAGGCAATTAATTCATGCTCAAAAACATGTGCACTGCGTTCACATTGAGTACATGTCATGTGATTATTTGCAGTATAGCATTAGCGGTCATAATCAGATTGCATCAGTAGACTATAAAGAACACACACAGACACACATTTCTGAGTTCATGGAGGGGTCAGATTTGTATAATGAAAGGGATGGAGATAGAAGAGCTGGAAGAAATATCTGTCTGATTTATGGCAAGACTGATTCATTTGACTGTTCAGTGTGACATCATTTATTTCAAGCAGTTCCTGACATATTAATCTTTCATTCATCCTCATAATTGTAAAAAAAAAAAAGAAAAAGAGTCAGTGATCTCACCTTTTTGTTCTTTTTCAGTGAGGAAAAATCTGGCAACTATGAAAAAGTTGAGGTCCTCTAAGAGACAGTTGCAAAGTAGTAGTAAGAGCTAGGAGTAGTATTAGACTATAGTTTGATACTTTGGTGTTACTGTTTCAATAATGCAGACTGCTGAATCAATATATTTGCATTCCATTAATATTGTTTTCCAAATGTAAATTGTGAAAGCAGTATCATTTTGTTACTTATTTATAGATTGTCATTTTAACTTATTTATAAGTGTGTCAAAGATAGTGACATACTGGACGAAATCAGGCACAGTGACTATCGCCATATTATGATATGACTAATATTGTGAATCGTACTCTGTTTATTGCATTGATGCAATAAACTGTGATTCCTGGCCCTAATGGTGAAATTGAAAATGTTTCTGAGGTAAAAGAGAGGCTGTAGAGTGTGTGTGTGTGAGTGAGAGAGAGTATGTTGACAGTTTGTGGCTTGCTGACTGGGATGGTGTGAGTGCAGAAGTGATGCTATAGCACATTCTCTGGGCTCAGACTGCCTGTCTGCCGATCTGTGAGCCGTCTGTTCAACCGCTCTTTGGTCATGTAGCTCTGACCCTCTGTGGATATATGTCTGCTGTACCAGTGTAGTGTTATGAGTATACTTCATCCTGTTATGAAACAAATAATAATAATAATAAAAATACATAAGACTTGTATAGCCCTTTCAAGATACCCCAAGACAGTTTATGTGAGGAGATGAACCAAGACAGACAGAAGAAACAAAAAAGTAAATGAAAGGTGGTTTTTAAAAGCTGGGTTTTCAAGACTTTTTAAGCAATGAGGACTATGGGCCTCACAGGTATCCCTACATACACATCAGTATATTCCTTTAATTGTTTTCTGTTGTTGTTTAGTTTTAGCGCATTGAGGCTGGGCCATATAATATGACTTGATATATTGAAATTCAGACTATCACAATAATTGGGAGAGCAGGTTTAAAAAAAATAGTTAGGGTCTGGCCAACATTTGCATCACGCTCACATAAGTATAAACCCCCCAAGTTGTTTGTCTCGTAGGTAACTAATTTTGGTCCCTGAGATTAGTTTCCCTTTTCTGAGAGTATCAGCATTGAAGTAGCATTTTCTAAGGGCCCCTGTGTATGTATCGCCTCTCACTTTAAACAGTGATATGCGGACTTACACAGGCGGTGTGGTCTCTCTTCCAGGTCTCCGCATGTTGCAAGGTCTATCCCCACAGCCTACACAACTCTAAGAGGGTTAACTTTTTGGGTTAGCCTGAGTCATCAAAGGAACATGAGGGCTACAATCACCTCTTTTGGTATCAACAGTCATGTTTTTGGTGTTTATCCCACTCGTTTAAAGAAGGTGTCCAAACATCAACTTTGAATAACCAAGGTCAGTGTTTTTGGAGAAGTACCTGAGAAGAGCCCAGGCCCTTAAATCTTACCAGGGCAGAGCTTGTGGATGTCTGTTAGCAGGTGCTCATGGGCACGCTCCTAGGTCAGCACCTGCAAAGTGCTTTTGCACTTTACAGGTGAGGCGTTGAGTGAAACCACAGCCTCCCACAATTTTCGGTTAGGTGCAGAACAGTCTTCACTCAGCATGTCTTTGAAGTTAGATGGACGGCTTATTAGGACCACATGTATTTTGCTTTGTGGTTATACGACCTATATGTAAACATCAGGTTGCTATACAACATGTGTAAACATTAGGTTATTTCCAGCTTACAAGACTTGCACACACAGAAATATATTGCATTATTGAAATAAAGAATATATTATGTATACAAATACAATAAGTTTTGTTTTTGTTTTTTTTAATAAAGAACAAGAACAAACATTTTAACAGCAAACTAAGTTCCACCCAACAGGAGGTAGACAGATATTGTGGCTAATTACCACCACTAAAGACTAGAGCAACCTAAACACTGACTCTGGAGGCTTCACAAAGGCTAACAACTCAAATGTAATATATGTTGTGGAAAAATAATTCATAGCTATAACTTACATAGCCCGAAACAAGTAAGTACATATATTATACACTAGGGGTGTGCAAAAATATCGACATATCGCATCGTTTAATGTGATGATACAGTATCGATATCGTGGGTTGCTGTATTGATATATCGCCAAGAGTATTGTTGGGTATATTTTACAAAATTTTACTGAATTATTTGGTTACAGCGCTACAGTTTTGTTGCTTGTTCAGAGGAAGGAAACTCGTTTATGCGACACGTTTGACATTTTCACTGTTTTGATAATTATTAAAATGTTTGTGTTTCATATGAACTTTGCACAAGAAGTGGTTTAACAAAGACTTTTAGTATCACAGCCATGATTTAGCCTTTATTTTTTATTGAACCATATCGAATCGTTTTGAAATATATTATATCAAATCGAAAGTGCACTGTATCAAGATATGTATCGTATCGTGGCTCATGTATCGAGGTATGTATCGTATTGGCAACTTCTTAATGATACCCAGCCCTATTATATACTATTAAGCAGCCTTAGGTATATTGTCACCTATATATTTGGCATTAAAATGAGGCAAATTAAATTAGTACATTAGGCCCTCTGGGTTTAATTGCTTGTTTTTCTGTTGTGACTTGTCTTGTACACGTTTCACATGGTAAAGAAAAAACCTTGATACTTTTGTGTTTTGTAGAACACAGAAGAACACCTGACGTTCCTGATCACAGTCCCTGCGGCGCTCTTCCTCTTCCTGTCCATCTTCATCTTGGTGTGCATCGAGTCCGTCTTCAAGCGAATGCTCCGCCTCTTCTCACTCCTCATATGGGCCTGTCTGGTCACTATGGGATACCTCTTCATGTTCTCTGGAGGCATTCTTAGCCCATGGGACCAGGTAAATGAATTTTATCTTTGTATTTTACTTGTGATGTGGTTATTAGGCAATTTTAGAACTGTAACTGCAATGTAATTTTTCACATTATGAGAAGAATTGTGCAACATCCTTCTTTTACTGTACATTCAAAGAAAACAGGACAATGGAGTTTTCCAGAAGAATCCAGGAAGAATCAAAGAAAATCTAAGCAAATAAATGAAAGGAACAGCATGTATTAAAAGCATTTAGTAGTTCAGTTAGTCAGTTATCCCAGTTTTTATTTATGGAATTAAAACTTAATTTTCACTTTAAATGACATTTGCAACGTAATACACCAATTTTTCATGTTTAGCTAAACAATTTTGAATTTGTCTCAACTTCTTTCAACATAATTAGTTAAGGTCCCTGTTAGTTTCACATTACATGGTACATGCCTTCCTGTGTTGAATTAAGTTGTGACTTATTAGACCCAATGGGATCTGGAGTAGAGCCCACCAGTCAACAGACGCATTTGTTTTCAGCACCAGACGTCTTTCTCTCTTTGTCTCAAGAAACCTATTTTCTCACTCTAGCACCCTGTCTCCCCCTATTTATCAAAATCTATTTCTCTATCCCCAGCTCCCCCACCTGCCTCCCTAAACACATCCTCAATTTCATCCTCTATATTTTGCCCTCCCCTTGTCGCTTGAATGGGCTATTTTTAACTGCTACATGCAAGCACATAATCACTCTACATTATTAATCATTCTCCCCCTTCTATCTGTCTGTCTGGTTTTGGCAAGCTTTTAGGAGAAAAAGAAGACAGAAAATAAGTTGGGAAGGAGGAAAAACTAAACTCGAAGCAAAGCAGACAAACAGTTGAAATTGCAGCCTGCTCTCAGTGGGTCGGACTTGATTGTGATTACTGCTAGAACAGCATGTCTGGTGGAGCACACTGAGCTGATAACACTATAGGCCTGGAAAAGGGAGAGGAAAAGACAAATAATGAAGCCAAGAGAGACTCTAATCCGCTCTCTCTCCGTGGTCACTCACTTATAGCCCCCACAAGCCAAACATCTCACCCCCACACACTGTATAAACAATAGTAACACAAAGCTGTAGCCAGTAGTATTAATGTGCACTAGTTGCATTTTAATTTCTGAGTTATATAAGACTCACAGTAGCCATTATGATTGAAATTATTTGTAACTTCTGGTAACATCTTCAGCAAGATGTTATTTCTTTGCATGGATTGTTCCAGAGTATGGCATTAAACATATCCAACATTTAGTTCTATTTGTTTAGGCATTTTTTTTGCTAAATATCTGTTGAAAAACATGAATTAATAATAATAATGCATCAGTTTTATATAGCACGTTTCTGGACACTGAATTACGTTTTACAGAGCATTATTCATTCACTCCATACTCAGTAGTGGTAAACTACTATTGTAGTCACAGCTGTCCTGGGGCAGACTGACAGAAGCAAGGCTGCCAGTCTGCACCATCAGCCCCTCCAACTACCACCATCACTCACACACACGCCACTTTCATTCTAGGCAATGTGGTTGAAGTGCCTTGACACAATGACAGTTTTTGCAACTGGTGCCCCACTGTGGCATCTGATTTTCCCAGTGGTTTCCCATCCAAGTACTAACCAGGCCCCACCTTGCTTAGCTTCTTTGATCTGACGGGATCAAGCTTTGACAAACTGGTATGGCCACAATGAATTGTTATTGTTAGTGATTTCAGCTCTTCACAGATTTGGCTTGTAAGTGGCTCTGGTGGAATCAGCTACTTTTCTCCTTGGAGATAGGGACTTTACTGTCTTAATGTGCAACATTCTAAGCAAAGAAATAATTTCTCTATGAAGACAAGCAGTTGATCCTCCATCAGAAAAAGTTACATACTGCACCTTTAAGTAAGTAATTTGACTGACAAAGAACAATATTGCAGTAGAATTGGCAGCAGAATCATTGATTGTGAATAACAAAAAAAAAAATCTTTTCATAATTAATTTACGAAAAGATTTATCTGCACTTGTTTCTGCTTCTTACTTTTAAGGCTTAATAATACACATACTTCTAATACATACTAAACACCAAACACTGATATAATGCTGCCATAGATGTAGATACAAATATTGGTAATGCAGTACTGGTTAATTGAATAAGATTAACAATTATTGTGCAGCCCAAAGCTTACACCACAATTTAAAGCAAATTACGTTGTTAGCTGGCTGTAATGCCAAGTCTCTCAGGGCTACCAGCTGCTGTGCCAGGCATACTGGCCAAAATGAAAACTCAGCAACAATCAAAACATTAGACTTCTAAAATAGCAGCTCAGGGCCTACTCTGTTTAGTCAGCTTTAGTCTTACAGGTGTAGCAAGAAAGAATGCAATCAAGAAGCCCCATAGGAGGTGTGTGGCTGGATGGAGTCAAAAGCAGGTGATGATCATGAAATAGGTTGCATTCACATGACAAAAATGTAGAATCCTTATAATTTAACATCTGGAGTGCAGGGCAGAATCCTATGGTGGAATTTGCTGTTTAACTGTCAGATTGAAGATTTGTTGACCTTGTTTATGGTTAAAATATTTGTAAATACTGGGCTTATCCATGCAAAATAAGACCTGGTCCTCTGTCAACACTAGTTTACAAAAGGGAAATTATTTTTCCACAAAAGCTTCAGAATATCATTAAGATCATTATTCAACCCCAACGATATGATAGTTGTCATTTGAAAGGACTTTCAGCCATAACACTATTAGCTTGTGGAGCCAAATTCTAACAAATACTACATTTCAACATTTATGTGTTTTCAGTTTGGTTATTTCTCCCATAGATTTATATTGGCCCCTGCCCTACATCTGAAATTATAGCATTATCAAATTCTTCTGAACGCAACATACAACCCTAGGTATCTATGTTTCAGCATGGGAAGGTGGGGTCAGGAGCAGTAGTCGAGGACATGACAGTGTGGGAACATTTCTTCTTTCACAAGAGTTGGTCTCCGTAGCAACAGAAAGCTAACATCTTTTGTACATTGTGTCTTTTCCTAATAGTACAGGTGCATGAAAATTATGTCACCATTGACTTGTGCCAGATCCTTAGTCAAACAGGTGTCAAGTGTGTTGAAAATTGGTAAATGACTAAAAGAAGGGTGGGTATTTTGTAAGTTTTTCTCTTTTTTTTTACATGGAGTGTCTGAAACCTTCTTTTTTCCATGGAGATGTTGTTTTGCATGAAATTTTACATAAAATAGCATGGAGACAAGAAGTAGAATATATCTATTAGACAAACAGAGATGGATTTTCCACCAAGTAGCTGAACTTAGTGCACCTTAAACTTCAGCCACTTTTATTTATTTATCTGTTCAAACTCAGTTGATACAATTTTTTACCCTAACAAAATACAGCTAATATTGTATATTGTAACAAGTACAAAAGTGATTCTTTCATAATTTCTTTAAGTTTCAAGTAAATTATGCCTGATTAAACTCAGCAATCACAATCATAAGCTGCACAAAAATTACGAAGTTATATTTAAACATCTTTTAAATATCTTCACACCAATTTTAATCAAACTTGCTGGGTCATTCTTGAAAACAAGAAAGAAAAGCCCAGCTGCTTGATATCCCGTTTAGCCAATTCCTGTTTGCAAAGCTGCTCACTCAACCTAAAAGACACGGGAACATTGGACAGGCCAGAGGTTCAAAGTTCATCTCGTGTCATAGTTCTGACACTGGTCACTGGCACCCGCACCATAACAGGAAGGGCCGAACCGACAGCAGGGGAAGTGGAAAGGGACCAAACAGGAGGCTAAAGCATAAGGCATCAATGAACTAGACATGAGACAGTGCATAACTACACTGACAGCTGTAGGTCACAAAGCTGACTTTGACAGAATTTCCTGGGAGTAGCACTGAAAATACTTTCCTTATCAAATCCAGTTTTTTTCTTTTTTTTGTTAGAGATGCTGCTTATGTCACTTTTTAGCTCAAGAACCCACATTTGTACTGTGCACTGCTTTGCTGTCAACTATAATACAAATATAATGATATAAAGACATTTATCCTATACAAATAATGGACAAGGAAATCAATATCAATCATTCAGGTTACGCGGGAGTGGCGAGGACTCCAAAATGTCTGGCTGCTATTGACTCCCATTTTAGTATTCTGTTTTCAAACACTTCATTCCATCTGTTGATTATGAAAGCATTTAATGTGTTGTGAGGTTACCCACATAGGGAATGGTTCATCTCTGTTGCAGCTTTTGAACTGAAAAGCTTTCAGAGTGTATATAGTATGACAGCTAATGATGTTTTCTGTCCCTACAACCATGTGCTTGTTTATAATGTTATGTTTTGAATATGGCACTGTTTTCTACTCAAGTGTCTGTCTTCTGCAAATTGACAGGTGCATCATTAATTATTTTTGGTCACACTTGGAAAGCTTTGCAGGTGTGTTCATGAAGCCAAATTGCACATATTAACACTTAAATGATAATAAGTTAACCACTTTTTAGTAAAAACAAATATTTGTTTTTTTGATGCTTTTAGGCTTTCTGTATTCTGGATTGTATAAAGGCAAGGGAAAGCTAATTTGATCTGGTAGCTTCTATGATTTATAACACCACCAGTATCTATAAGATACAAAAAGAGAGTTTGTACCATACCAATATAACCAGTACATTATTGTATTTTGTATTATTTTGGAAGTTGCAGTTAGTATAACCTATTTGATATTTGAATATTTGATATTTATATTCCTCATTATGTCTTGTATGCTTTTCCTGTTTACAGGTGTCCTTCTTTCTCTTCATTGTTTTTGTCGTTTACACCATGCTGCCTTTCTCCATGAGTGGGGCAATCATCGCCAGTGCCGTCACCTGCCTCTCACACACAGTTACTCTCAGCTTCTGCCTGGCCGGCAGCACCGAGCTGGAACATTTAGTCTGGCAGGTGAGACCAATACCCGTTCAAATTAATGAATACAAAGGAAGGGATAGACAGTACTTGAGATTTCCAGATGTACTGTGCCCAAGATTACCCTGCAGCAAGCTTTCTATTACAAAGTCTGATGGACTAAATGATCACTTCATTTAGGGCTAACTGTAGTGCAAGGGTTAGTTTCTGGAATAAAATTGACGAGGATGTTTCATGCACCATTTAAAATGATGAGATACAACATTTTAATAAGGTCTAGGTAGTAAAGTGCAGAGTCCATCTTGTGTCATGGTGACACTGCACTTTCAGTAAAGTCTCCAGAGTGGAATAAAGCTTTCTGTGCTCTTACATATTTTGTAGTTTTCTGGATTTTCAATTGTATAATACTGCACATAATTTGTATTATTTGTTCCAGCAGAGGCTGGGGCACAGTGCATATTAAAACATTAGTATTCTCAGCAGAACAAAAACATCTAATAAATTGGCATTTTGGTATTACATTCTAGGATTGCTACATATCGTCTTCAAGTGGGGAAACAAAAGGCAGGTAAAGTGTATTAGTACAACATAATTCCACTATAGAGTTCTACATTATTTTACAAATTTGTAATAATTCATAATAAAAAGAATTCGTGTACAAACAATATCCTTGCCATTATTTCCCAGATACTTCTATGTGGAAAAGCTCTCTAATAATAAAGTGAAGACATTCGGTGCCCTTGGACTCAACCCCAAGGCCATCTCCTTAATATGCAGAGCCACACTTCAGAGGGCTGAGGTAGAGAGCACTATTTAATTGTGTGCTCACCTAGTTTTAACAATAGACAGCTCTGGGTCATGGCCCTGAATAATAGAGTGTTTATAACCTTTAAACCTTCATTTGTTGCTTTTGTGTGTTGACAGATTTTAGCAAACGTCATAATTTTTACTTGTGGAAACTTGGCGGGGGCTTACCACAAACATCTGATGGACTTGGCCCTCAGGCAGACCTACCAGGACACCTGCAACTGTATCAAGTCCCCCATTAAACTGGAGTTTGAGAAGCATCAACAGGTTTGTGGATATTAGATGTATTATTTATAGCTTTTGATAGTATATTGAGTCCTGAGTATGGAGGCATTATGCAGTGACATTTGGTGATATTTAAAGATCTTCCCTGACATTAGCCATTCCTGCAACCAGGGATCTGACACTCAAACTAGGCATTAACAGATGGCCCATTTACTCTGGGGTAGTTAAGGGTTTATATGGGCCAAGATGTTAACTTATTTATCTGGGTTTATGGTTTTTCCAGTGGTCTTCAACTGATCTGATTGTGGAACCCAGTTTCATTCCTGATCATTTCATTATGGCCTATTTCACCAAGTAGGTTATCTTTCAAAATAGCTTTTCCATGACCTTTTTGGCACATGTTTTCAAACCCTGCTTTATTACACACAATAAAACATAAAAAATACTTTAGTAACACTGTAACAATGTTTTAGAATAAATGAAAAGGGTTAAAAGCTGCACTATGCAACCTTTTTAGTGACAAGTGTCTATCTTCTTGTTCCCATGGAGGAGTTATTGCTTCGCCTGGAATATGCAGTATAGATACATTCAATGCCATATACTAATGAACAAGACAGACACAGCATCTCCATGGAGAAAAACAGGTAGTGGACACTCCATCTGAAAATGTGCATATAGTGTACCTATAATTTTTACTAAAAATAGAAGTCTAGTTACATAAAATGGAGTTGGGTGCACTTTGATTGCTCTTATATATTATTTGCATAGTTTTTAATTACTATCTGTAACTGACAAATTAACACAACATAATTAATTATAGTGCCTTTTTATTTACCTGGTGCCTCGCATCATTTTCCGGCCTTGTTTATTTTGGAGAATTGTTTGGTAGCTAGTTGCTAGTCATATCCCACACACGCTAATGCAATTTTATCCGTTCTGTAATCAACACACAATAAATTAATGAAGCATCCTCTGTAGCTTATCAGCCCGTGTGTACCGTGCTCACACTAGAGTACTTCTGAATGAGGTTTGGGGCTGTGGAGGATTCTATTTTTAGCTGCGCACCCCAACCCTCTCCCTACTTAATTTGCTGCTATGTTTTAGGAAATGAGCCCGCAGCGTGTGAACAATGTAATGACCCTCTCTGCTGTGAGTCGCATTTATGACTCACACACCCTCAAGCAGCTTTTCACTCTTTTTTACACACACAGACACACATGCACACACAGACACACACGCGCACACAAACACACACACCCTACAGGCACAACCACACATGCAAAATCAAAATCACTCCAACCACCCCAAAATGGACTCTGATATTGGAGTATGCTTTTAGTTTTTTTTTGGACATTTTCTTTTCTGCTTTGTACTAAAATGGGGGGCAAAACTACAAAGAGTATAGAATGGTATTAAAAAGTAAGTAAGTGTAAGAGTAATCTGTAGAGCAGTGCAAAATGCTTGGTAAACTGCTAACATAAAAGCCTACATAGTCTGTTGCCAACCTGAAGTAATACATTTCCTCCAAAGTTATATTTAAAATCATTACCAAAGCCTTCTCATTTGTGAAATATGCTCACCTCGGCTATTTCTCTTCTGTACCTGTCTTTTTTTCTTTTGTGCTCCTGGCTGAAAAATTAGACCAAATGAGCCATCATTAAGGTAATGTGAAAATCCCTTTAGGTGGTAAAAATTTCTTCAAATATTAGCTCTACTCCACATGGACTATAGATAGAGGTTTGCTGATTTCAGTGGAGAAATTGTCAATGCAGCTCTTAAGCAACAATAAGGTACAGATATCTGTACAGTGAACATATACCTTCAAAAGCAAAATATAAGAATAATGATATAATTTTAAATCTTCACCAAGTATCTTTTTAGCCATAATTTAGACTCATTAAAAGCTTTTTAAAATTGTTAATGTTCATATTTACTATGAGAGGGCTCGCATCTCCACAAATCTGACTCTTTCTTGTTTCCTTGGAAATGTTGTTCCTTTAAGTATAATATTATATAGTATGGCATATAATACAGCTATCTCCTTGGAGCATGTTCAGAAGTGTGGTTTTAACTTTTTTCCATGGTATCATGCTGGTATCACCACCAGAAAATTAAGTTGTGTAACTTAAATACAATTAAAACTCTAAAATATGTGTAAAATATAATATAGCAGATATCTTTACTCAGGTGTCATTCACATAATGCCCTCTATAATCCTTGCCTATGACACTGTCTCTCTAGGAACGCCTGCTCTTGTCCCTATTGCCATCGCACATTGCCCGGGTGATGAAAGCTGAGATTATCCAGCGACTGCAAGGGCCCAACTTTGGCCGAACGGAGAGCACCAACAACTTTCACAACCTATATGTGCAGAGACACACCAATGTCAGGTGAGTTTTCTGCTGCCCTGGTCTGCTCCTCATCAATGAAAAGCTTATTTATTTATAACTCTCATCTGAAGGACTTACTTTTCCAACATCCCTCTCTTTTAGCACTTCTATCCAAGGCTTTCCTTTGTTTACATTTCTGAGTTGTTTTTGTTTGAATTGCATCTAGATTCTTTTTTGCTGCTGAAATTCTATTATTTATTCATTTTACTTTTAATGACCTTACAAACAAATGTGGAACTTTTAAGTATTCTGTTGTAATAAAAACATCTTTCTTAATTAGAGTAGATAATAAAATAAATAACAGTGACCCCAATTAACCCACATGATTTTAGAGAGTTGTGTCAGAAAGATGCATATTAAAACATTAATAGTGATTAACTATGGTGAGAACAAAAAGGATTACACAAGATTATTTTTGTACACATAAGGTCATCACTGCTAATATAATCTCAGCAAATTTCCAAAACATGTAGTTAACATGTATTTCAGTAGTCATGTTTGTAATCACAATATTTCAATACACCACAGATATAGGACCCATGTTGGTTGTAGTTAAAGCTGTCACAGTGGTGGTAATTTTAGTGCATCCTTACTGAAACTACATATTTGCTCATTTATTTTACTTTTATGTTGCTTTCACACAACAGTTAATTATTTGTACTTCTTTGTTGTCCTCTCCCCTTGTCCAATAGTCTCCTTCATTATTACATCTAAGGCCATTGCCCACTCGGGTTAATCCAGCTCTTGTACTTTGGGGTCACTTTGCCAAATGCAGAGCCACATACAGTACGGCCTCTATTCCCCCTCGCTTCCACCTCTATAACACAAGAGGAGAGAACTTTGAAAACACAGCAGATGACACAAATCCTGGCTTAACATGAGATTCTCCAAGGAATGTCCTCTAAAACCTGTTTTTCAGCACAGAAAAGCCTTGCGGGAGAGGCCATGTTGTGTCTCTTTTAAGTGGGGCTCAGGTGTATGTATGCTAACCCAGTCTGTGTGTCTACATGTTGATCTGCCAATTATCCCTCCAGTAATAACAAATTCACACAGTTAAGAGGGTAATCTTTTCAGAACAAAGCCAAGGACAGATGGTGTATTGAGAGGAAAGCCACCATGTCCAATAATGTGTTATGAGATTGTCTCTGTAAATTTGTGATGTTTTGTTGATTCATTTTAAAGTTGAGTAACTCTGGGATTCTCTGCAGTATTTTGTATGCAGATATTGTGGGCTTCACGCGACTGGCTAGTGACTGCTCTCCAGGCGAACTTGTGCATATGCTGAATGAACTTTTTGGGAAATTTGACCAGATTGCAAAGGTAACTACAAACTGGAATTACACTTTTTTTTTTGGCCTTTAGGGCAAATACACTGGCTCTGACTCGTGTGTTATATGTTGTAAGTTTGTTACCTCAACAGAAACATGTTTGTTTCACTCACACATGTTTAAGTAACCCTTTCTTATTATTAGTCATTTATATCTCTCTTATCTATATAAAGTTTTAAAAGCACTGTTCCACCTTGTGTAGTCATGTAGTGGCAGTTTTCAAGTTAACAGCTAGCGTTTACCTTTTGTTCAGTATTGGCAATTCCAGCTCTGAAATCATCCAAATGATTTTAATGAATGTGTATGGAGTTTAAAAACACAGTGAAGCACTTCCTGTATTACCACAAGACATCACAAGGTAGAGGAAGAGAGTATATTCCGTTTGAGAGGAGAACTCAGTATAAATATGCAGAACCTGTGTGTTAAACAAAACACCACTCACATACACAGGTATGTTTTGATGAGGAAAACAACATCATATCAAAGGTCAGAAAATAGAATGGGCCATTTAAGTCGCTGATCCTCAATGAGAGAACCCTGCCTTTGTGAGAGATATAAGTCTCGGTCGCCTGTATAATTTCTCTAAAGAAAGTCTAGTTCTGGGTTTTAAATCTTTACAACTATTGTGAGATAGGATCTCATACTGTGGCAATGTATGTGCTTCAAATTGCCTTGATGTGTCTTATATCCTTAAATATAATATAACCAATTTATAAACTAATTAGAAAAAGATATGCTATTCCAGATACACAGGATAATTTTTAGGCACAGTTAATTCTATGATTCTGCTATTTTTTAAGAAACACTCCTTTAGCTCTAATTTGGGCTGATTGATTTGAGTGCAAAATGAAATGCTCTCGACTACTTTAGCTTTGGGCGAGACTTGAGCGGAAGACGTGTCAGGCTGCTTAATCACGTCCTTAGAATGTGAAGAACATTAAAAACATCATAAATTAATTAAAATTGCAGTTTATATTACTCAAATATTGAACCTGGGTCAAATAAATGCAATACACAAAACTGTAGCTGTGTTAAGGTTAGAAAAACATCTTGCTGTCAGTGATGATGAAATGTGGCCTTGAGATGACTGCTTCCTGTGTCTTGCGGCGACTATTGGTCTATTGCAGCCTTCCCGGAGTACTTTGTAGATCCATGTGGGCTGACCAGGACCTGTCTAATGCTCCTCTGGGTCCTCTTGTATTCAGCTCTTCAAAGCAGATTCAGGTTCTCTCAGCGTTTTTGTCCAGCAGGCACCCGTGTCCACACAACCCTCTCTGCTGCTCTTACGTAAACCCACCCAAAAGGAGAGCGGTTACACATCCCACATGAAGAACCTCAGCTAATGTGTTGTCGGTGTGGGTGGATGATTTTTTGCCTGATGGATTTGGCTGTGTGAATAAGGGTTATGATAAGGTGAAAAGGACTGTGGTAATATTATATAAAAATGACAATGTAATGTATAAGAAATAATAGGCCTTTTACTATAATTACTGTGTTGACTTAAAGCTAAACAATATTTTTAGGGTAATTTTTCTGGGCAGGATGTAATAATTATCACACCACTCATTAGTGATACTTGCTAACTACATAAGTGTTTTATTCGCCTATTTATTAATTGCAGTACATGTTTTTAATATTAATTAACAAAAAGAAAGTTTGATGAAAATGCTTTGTTTCAATGACATAATGTAGTTTCAGTGGGTGGTTTTCAGAGAATGTGATGATTTCCCTATTTGATAGCATTGTACTTTCCCATGAAATATTCCAAAAGTAAATTTACAAATGAGCCTGATCATTTCTATTATTTACTAGACAAAACAGCTTTCTGTATTACAAGACAAATCTGCATTTTCCTCCGTCTATTTTAAATATTATTGGCCTATAGGATGTTCTGATGTAGTGTGAAACCCTATTATCTTTGAATATGATATATTCTGTAACAACATCGGACATGGAAATTTGTTTTTGTGAAAGGCTTAAGAAAGAATAATGTTTCCTGCTCACTACTACTTGTATTTTAATATAAAAAATATACAAGAAAATATTTAGTCGAGTTATTTAACTTTTTTTCTTTACTTCATAATTTCATATATCTTGCTTCATATATTTGATATTTTACCTATGTATCTAAAATGCAGAAAGTAGTAAAAAATAAAGAAAAAAAGAAAACACTGAATGAGAGGGGTCTAAAGAGTTTCCAAACTTTTGACTGGTAGTATATGCCTGGCTGTGATACAGCAGTGGCATTGTGGATGAAGCTTTGCTCCCTAACAAGACAGTCAATGGTTAGAAATTGGCATCAAAGTGTTGTAATCTCTTTGGGAATTGGATTTAAAGCATTGGCCACTCCAGGAGTTCTTGGTTTCTTGGTTTATTACAGACTTGCTGATGCTGATTATACTTTATGTAGCAGGTTTGGTCAAGATGGAGGGGTTTGTCCTTCTTGGGCTATGCATGTAATCACATTTTAATCAAAGTTAGGTCCAATCTTTTAAAATAGTCAATGCTCAGCTTGGTGCTTTTTATAGAGGTCTACAGCCTATCATCTGTCAGTAAAGGCATGGTGATTCAGAGTTCACACTTTTGAGAATAAATTGGTCTATTTGGATGTTAAATGGCACTATTTTCAAAGTGTTATAATACAAAAAATAATATCAAACTGTGATTGATGAATACCAGGAAAAAATTTATAAAGTTTTTTGCCATATTGTTGTTTCATGAACTTTTCCATCTTTCTATATTTCTTTTAGGAGAATGAATGTATGCGAATCAAGATCCTGGGTGATTGTTATTACTGCGTGTCCGGTCTGCCCGAATCACTGCCTCATCATGCCAGGAACTGCGTGAAGATGGGCTTGGATATGTGTGAGGCCATCAAGTAAAATACCAGATCTCTCTCCCTCTCACCAACACAAACAAACGCCTGTCAGACAGATTGAGCAGAAGGAACGCCAGGCTTTGTTTGATGTCCAACGCAAACACAACATTACTGTAATATGATAAGCTGTGCAAGTATTAAGATCAAATCAGTAGAAAAACTTAATAGAACGTGCTTGTTTTCCTCTAAGTGCACAGCCTTTGTAAATCAATATGTCAAGATTTACAGTAGCCTTTAATCATAATTTCATAAGAGGACATACACTACAAGTTTTATATTACACTACATTACAAACATATAAATATATAATATAAAATGCTGTCTACTACAGGATTATCATGAAAGCTTGTTTCTAATACAGGAAAGTCAGAGATGCCACTGGTGTTGATATTAACATGCGTGTGGGGGTCCATTCTGGAAACGTCCTCTGTGGTGTTATTGGTCTCAGGAAGTGGCAGTATGATGTCTGGTCACATGACGTCACGTTAGCCAATCACATGGAAGCAGGAGGTGTGCCCGGGTAAGATGCTTTTGCGTAACTGACAATACCAGTGAGGATATTCCTTAAAACATAAAGTAAAATGTAATTACCAAAGGGATCCGAGCATGCTGAGAATTCATGTTTTTGTATCAGCAACGGCAACAGTACTGTACACGATGTAATTGCAAATGAAACTTCCAGCATCAACTATTTAATAAATTAACCAACAGTAACAACAAAATCAGGACCTGATTTTCTGTTTCAACGTATTTGTTTGAGACTGTTTGTTGTCCAGTAGTCTTACTTCATATCATTAGTACCATGGTCTGAAAAAAATCTTTCTTTTTCTACACACACATTTTCAAATAAGAAATGTAGATGCAGTCTGTTGTTGTGGCTCTCATAATCTCTGCGCTGTTTACAGGAGGGTGCACATTTCCTCCGTGACCTTGGAGCATCTGAATGGATCATACAAAGTGGAGCCTGGGAACGGACAGAGCCGCGACTCATACCTCAAAGAACATGGAGTTGTCACCTACCTGGTCATCAACCCCAAGGTCCTATGAAAAACAATATGATAGTTTAAAGATGCACTATGTAACATGACCTGATGGTGTCACCTGTTACTGTCCATGGTGATAGATGAGTCTAATGCCATACTGTGTAAAATTCAAAGCAAGGCAATAACATTTCCTAAACCAAAGCTGTTCATTTTGTCTTCTTATGTACTTTAACTTCTAGGGTTCTTTTTTAAAGAGAGTACAGTAGGAGGTGTATTTACCTTGTTGACACATTTCGGCTGCTAGCTACAAGCCATTTTCGGAACTGTCACCAGTGTTGGTGGTGACATGTCGTATATCAGCTGTTGTTACTTTCTGGAGGCGTGATCAACCTGATTGATCTGGTAGATCGCTCAGACTGACCATGCCTCCCATTGCCCGGTGCTATCCTGAGGAGGGTGTCCCAGTTGTGTGAAAGGAGGAACGTTCCTTCATTTGGAAAGCTACATAGCTACATAGTGCATCTTTTATTCATTTTATTTTTATTCCAAATAAGAACATTTGACCATGGAAGTAACAGTTACAGTCTGTATCCAAAAATCCTATATTAAATTAGTAAGAATAAGAAGGATTCGTCAAAGGAGACCATTCAAAGGACCAATTAAAATGTTAAAAAGGCCTTCTGCTGTTGAAAACCTTCCCCCATAAAACATTCTTTGAGTTTTGTCCATACCCACTGATTTGGCAAGGCAAACGGCAAAATGGAGCTTAACAGTGCTCTGCCTCCTAATCTCCCTTTATCATGGGTACGATGCCGTCATGCTTTGAAAAATCCAGTTTTAGGTCCATTCTTTTTTCCTGTTTGTGCTCATAGTCTGCCAGTTTTATAGCTAAGTTTGAGAGTGAAGTCCTTGTAACTGTTTGAAGTGTAGATTTTTTTTTGTTCAAGTGCTTTTGAGGGAACCTTTTAAAATGTTCTCAAAATGTTTAGTAGATTTTACTCTTTACTTTATTTAGCATTTGTCCTTCAGTTTTATAATAGTATGCTTAGTCTTAAACTATGCATTTGCTACAGCCTTGCTGTGATCATCTTTTTATCTGATGGTTAGCTGGTTTGACAATGAGATCAGCATTATAGCTTGTAGCATATACAATGTTATAAACCTCAGTAAAAATAAGTATTGAAAGGAAAACATACATTACAGTAATTATCTTGATGTCTTTGCAAAGTTGAACTCATTGTGTTCATTCTCATTGTGTTCATTTTAATCCTTCATAATTCTAATGCCATGAACATATCTATATTTTATTGCAATTGGTTTCCATGAAACATTGTAATAGAAGTCTATTTTCATTATCCTGTAGGACATTCTATACCAGCTGTGAGTGCCCTTAAGAAACACCAGTGGATCAAAGCTTTAAATAGGAAGCATGGATCAAAGAGGTGTCATCTTCACTGTCACTGCTATTGATTGTCACTGTCAACTTTCCCCATACAGGAAATGAACACAGCTCTCCTTCACTCTGCATTTGGGTCATTAGGACTTATTTACTCTCACTAACCTCTTAAGCCATTTGAGGCCAGGTTAGTGTATTTTGTAGGGTCATGATAAGAGGTGAAAAATCTTTTCAAGTCAGGTTAAATACAGTAAACAGTACAACAAACAGTATAACATATTCCTATGTAAAACAGTTTTCATTATGCCCTGATACTGATATTTAGGACAGAGCTGGTTTTCTTTTCTTTATTGTTTTTTTTTTGTGCTTTGGGCAGTTCTGAAGTGATGGCTCTTTGCTGGAGAGACTCTCAGAACACATTTCAAAATAAGAGTGCAGGTGCATCATCCTTGACTTAAAGTATTTTCTGTGGCTCCAAACACTGACTGTCAGGTCACCAATGTCTGTGAAAAAGACTGCTCTCTGAAGCACCTGCGGCTCACATTTACTGGATCTCTAATGCTCTAAAATATTGCTATTGAGGAATTAATGATGCATACAAATTAGCTTTTCTTGAAGCCATACCCTTAAATGTTTATAATTCCATTGTACTTTAATTAGGGGTTGGCAATATGCCAGAAAAATCACAATTTCCTAGAATCTAGACATTAAGTGGCTTTAATCTATTTATGGTGACAGTTAATTCTTCACTGTGATTGGTTAATTAAACTGTCATTCACTCAAGAGCATTACTGGTAAATTTTTAATGCCATATCACCTAGCCCTAACTTTAATTACATTTGAAATAGCAACATAGTGTTTCACTATTACATTATTTAATTGATAGTTAATAAGCATTGATACGATCACATAATCTAGCACACAGTTTTTTCTGAACCCTTTGCTGGTTGTTCCTCACAGACGGACAGGCACAGCCCTCTCCTGGGCGTCCGATCTCGCCCCTCTCTGGATGGGGGTAAGATGAGAGCCTCTGTCAGAATGACCCGCTACCTCGAGTCCTGGGGCGCTGCCAAGCCTTTTGCCAACCTCCACCACCGAGACAGCATGACCACTGACAACGGCATGATCAACACCACGGTGAAAATGACCACATATTTACATAGGCAGCCTGAGCAAGAGAAACTATTACTACATTACCATTAAATCCAAATCCATTCTTTTACAGGATGTTCCAATGGGGCAGTACCACTTCCAGAGGCGAGAAAGGTTAAATCAGATGACTCTTGTGTTCAAAAGCAGATAGGTAGATTTTTTTTATAAAATTTGGCCTTGTTTTCCAATGTTAGGTCTAAGTCACAGAGGAGAAGGTTTGAGGAGGAGCTTAATGAGCGAATGATCCGAACCATTGATGGAATCAACTCACAAAAGTAAGTCCTGTTTTCACTTCTTTACCTTGGAGTCTTGACACTTAGCAACAGAGAAGGTGGATTTGCTCATTTATCCACCATAACCTCAGTCAGTGGGATAAACTGAGGAGATGAAGAATTGATTTCAGATACCCACACGGCCTGTTTTGTTTGTGTCTCATTTATATCTGCAGACAGTGGCTCAAGTCTGAGGGCATTCAACGCATCTCATTGTTCTTTCACAATAAAACATTGGAAAAAGAGGTAGGTACAATGAAACATAATTACTTCCATTTAGTCTTTGGGGTAAAAGGTGTAATTTATCACGTCAGTTATTTGTGTTTGGCTGAATTATACAATAGTTTTACAATCTAGTTTAATTCTTGATTTTTCAGTTTTTCTTGTCTTAAGCACCCATCTACCTCAAGAGAGTGTAGCGCTGTGAAAACATAATTTAATCGAGATTCAGTTATTTCTAAAAGGCAGCGATAAGATTGTATTTTGTCATTAAAAGATTCAGAGCAGTTTAGACTTAGGAAGAAGAAATCATCTTGTCTATGTTTGTGACATTAATATTGAAAGAAAATTTTATAAAATATCATGATTGGTTAATATTTTTGTCATATTGCCTAGCCCTAGAGTGTAACCGTTAGAAACACAATATTCACGCTTACAATACAAACCAGGAAGACGTTTGGAATGGTGTGATTACAACTTCTTGTGTAGTTACCGACACTGGACTTGACTACCGACTGTGATAAAACCTACAGAATTAAATGTCATCAGTGGACCTGGACAGGTCCATACGCACCAGAATATCTAGACTGGCCCACAGCCTGTACCCTCAGGCAGTAAGGCTGCTGAAAGGTGCCCCCCGTCCCCCCTCTCTCCCCTCCTACTGTCAATAAACCATATCCACCCTGTGCAATAACTGTGAACTGGGCTTTTGCAGTGCTGCAACAGGACATTTAAATACATTTAAATACACATCTGACTGGTTCGCCCCCTGTCCCTGATGTCCTAGTTCTTTTGGTTGTTTTGTTGTGATTTGTTGATATGCCCCTTCGCTGCTGCACTGATATTATTAGCACTGTATTCTAATGTTCACATAGCAGGTGTAATGTTTACGTGGTGGGTGTTCTACACTATTATGCACTTTTAAAATACTATGCAGTCTGTATGATGCTCTAACATAATTTCATTGTTATTTTATATGACAGTGACAATGACAGAATTGAATTGAATTGAAATGTCATCATTAGTCAAATGAAGACTGCATACTTGTGTGCTGTTTGGAATAATCTTGAATTTGGCACTCTCATCTCTTCTAATTGCATGTACCTAGTGCACTCGGAATTGTGTGTCAGTGGGAAAATTATGAAAACTGAGGTATGGTTGTAATTGTTGATTAGCCAAACATAATGCTATAATAACATTTACATTAAGAAGAGTCGGCCATTTTGTAATTTTTCCTAGATTTCATTAGACTTGCTACTGCGAACAGTACCCATCTGAAGTTGTAATCGCATCTTTCCAAACGACTTCCTGGTTTGTGATGTAAGCATGAATAGAGCCTACTGAGATTAGACGAGACCATATTTGGACATAATTTGTCAAGACAATAATTTAATAAATAAATTGTGCAATCCTGTTCACAATTTTGGCCTAACTTTTTAAAATTTATTTTATTTATTACTTGTAGTCAATATAGCATTTTGAAACTACATGTTTTAAAGAATTGTAACTCCCCATCCAAATGAAAAAACACATACAGTCACAAGATCATTTTCCTCAGGTGTGCATAATCTTGTGGCAATGTTGTTGCAAAATCTTGTGGCTTGTCTCATCCTTAAAACCATTATGTATTGATTTCGCTAATCAGACTAAATTAAGAAATAAACTGTAATGTGTCCTACTTTCTGCTATCCAAACTGAATCCCACTCTCCCTCTCCACAGTACAGATCCACAACATTACCAGCCTTCAAGTACTACGTCACCTGCGCTTGCCTCATATTTTGCTGTATCTTCGTCGTGCAGGTCCTGGTTCTGCCCAGGTTAGCCTCCCATTTAACCACTGGCCCTGTCTAATCCCTGATGCCTCACCAGACTCCAGCTGTGGCAGTCTGTTGATGGGGGAAAAAACACATTTAACGGCAGCTATCTCATCCTCTGGCCTGCGTCACTGTGATCGAAGAAGGCACGCGGGAGGTAGAACGCTAAAATGCAAGATAATAATGAAAGACCCCCATCCATCTGCCAATGATTATAGATTAGCTGAATCAAAGAGTCTTTTTAACCACATTTGTCGAACATGAAAATAAAATACCTTGGCCATACTAACTTTTTTGATGCTAAGGTGTAATTTAATGTCAAAGAGGTCCATTGATTTTCTAATTCACCTCCCCTCTCCGTCTTTATCGTTGCAATGTTTGTGGTGACATAGCTGTGCACATTTAATAGTGACTTCATGTGTTTTATAGCACCCTTAAATCTGTCACATTAGGTCCAGTATGCTTTAGAACATGAAAATAACTCCATTACAAGCGCCTCTACCCCACTACAGTAGTTTGTTGATAAATAGATTGTCAATGTAAATAGATTTCAGGGCTGAGAGAGAAAAGGCTCATTATATTTATTGCTCTAAATGGGACTACAGAGTAATGCAGTTGTGTGTTTGTTGCAGAACTGCTGTGTTGGGAATCTCCTTTGGGTTGGCTTTCCTGCTGCTGGCGCTCATTCTGCTTCTGTGCTTCGCCGGTCACATTCTGGTAGGTTTTGCATTGATTTATCACTGAACACACATACATTACCGCCCACACGAATATTATGCACTGTATAGAATTGAATATTTTAAATTGGAGGAGTTGAAGTTAAAGATGTAAGTTGAGATCACTAAAAGATGTAGGAGTTTTGTGTTTAGTGATGACACATTACCAACCAAATAGTTTTGAGTATTCCATAAGTATATAATAATTATTGTAGAAGCATTAATGGAGCCTTAACTTATGGGTTTCTGAGTTTCTAACATATTCAAATGTCCTACAAAATAGACAGCATAGTAGACACAGTAAGTTTTACTATAAATATTTACTTTCCTTTCTATTACATATTTTCAATATAGAGTAGCTATTTCTAGTCTGTAATGGGCTGTTTGTTACATAACATTCAGCTCTTGTTACGTGTGTTTTATGGATAGTCAGTAAACAGTTTGACATGTCTGATGATCTATATAGACTTTTATGATCCTTCAAGTGGGTCACCCCCAATTAACAAGCACCATCAATAATGTTGCATCTGCTCTGACACAGAAGCAAGCCTCACACCCTGAATGAGAACAGAGTAAATGATTGGATGGCTTTGTACTAACCTCCAATTAGCACTGAGCATATTCTTAATAAAGGTCTCTGTCATTTTTGTGTGGGAGCGCACAATTGACTAAAATAAAGACATGTTACATCGGCTTTGTGTGTTCGAGTTTGTTAAATGAGCCTATTAGAGGATGTGCTCTTTTCATCTGTGTAAGGGAGCATTACATGGCTTTTGTGATCAAACACATTTCTTGGAAAAAGTCTTTACAGAAACCGCCCTTCACAGTTATTAAGGCAAAAAAAATACTGCTGCAGAGAATATTTTTAAGCCAATTTGTCTGAGGGGATTTTGATAGTGCATGTATTTCATTGCTGAATGTTCTATTTTTTTCTTACAATTTTAGTATAATTAATAGACTAAAGGATTGTGCAAGTTAAATTACTAATAACTAAAAGTGCTTTTTCAGCGTAATTCTGTTTGGTAATAATTCATCACTGTCATTGTTTACATTCATATGTTTTTAGAATTATGAAAGAGAGCCTAATGAGCATGTCTTAGCCAATCTGTGCAAGAAGGACCAGGGACTAGGGGAGGGCCTACAGCATTCTGTGTTGTTCTCAGTCACCTCTTGATCCATATTGAATGTCCTGTTTTCTTCCACCTACAGCAGGGAGGAAAAGGCTCTTTCTGCCCACTGTCCTGGTTTCCAGTTTCTTCACGAATCATTGTCACTAATAACCCCTGGCTGAGACTGGTCCTCACCATCATGACCACCGCCCTCATTCTAATAATGTCTGTCTTCAACATGGTGAGATATATTTTTACTGCTCCAATCAGTATAGTTTTCATAGTCTAGCATCAAAATGAATCAAATGTCTTCTTTTCTTTTGTGTATTACCTAATGTCCAGTGATGGTCCATCGTCGTAGTTTGTTTATCAGAAAGATTTGTAATGGCTGAATTAATTAAGCATAAAATACTAAAAGTCTTATGACCCTAATAAATTACGTTAAGGTGATAGTTTATAACTTTTCAGAGTATAAACTATTAAATAATCTACAAAGACTTAATCTGGATGTATTGCATTCAATATATAAATTTATTTCCTCAAAAAGTGTCATGTCATCATAAATTACCTGTTTATGGCTTTCAGCTTCCTGTTTGTTGGCAGCACTTTCAGTGATATATTATAAGTGCTAGATAGAACATGGGTTCTGTTGCTGTGGCAAATGCAGCATCCATTTTATGAGTGGAATAAGAGCAAAATTATCACTGAAAAAGATGTAAGAACAAGGCCAGAAAATTAATTCATTAAAGTGTTTAAATTGACCTATAGTGCTGTATTTGTAGTCCTTATGCAAGGAACTGTGTGTGCTGAGAACTCTTGTGCCAGTACACTATATGGACACAACTATTGATAATTAGACTTTTTACTTCACACCAAGTATTTTAAAAGAAGAATTTATTTCCTTGGTAGAACATGGGTATTTTATAAGGTATAAATGCAAAAAAGCCCATTTATCAAAGTATTAAAAGGATAATTGAAATTGTCCAGCTCCCTATTAGTCGGTCTGAGATCTTGAGTAGAATTCTACACTCACAACATGTCTGCGGAAAACTGGATATTCTATTCTATATACTATAGGTTACCATGGCAACAATCTCTCTAGTTCTTTATAGGCCTATGTCTCATTGATCATCATTCAAAAGATATAATAGTTTGTTTTGAATTGTGTATTGCTAGTGTAATGCTAATCCCTCTGAAACCCACAGATGTTTTACAATGTGCTTGTTTTAGTATTTAATATGACCTGTCCTAGAATGACCTCCGGCTGATTATGCAAGAAAAAAAATTTAAAAGCATTGTCTATATCTTTGGCTGGCATGCGTCAAATCTCTCTCAGAACAAATGGTTATAACTGGAATTCACTCTCAACTTCCTGGCTTTATTCAGTCCTCTCGTTTACATGCAAAGATTGATTGTGCCCTTCTTCTCAGGTCATCTATTTGTCTGTTAAAGTCATCTCCTCTGGGCACGCTTGAACACCACAGACATGCGATGATTGTGACATTTAGTAGATGGCACATAATCTGAGGCCTCTTTCTCTCATCAGCTATTGTTTTTTGTCAGTTCTTTGTTGAGGATCCCGGAGGACCACCAGATGTTTTACCGAGTACTCCACCTGAAGTGCTAATCACCATGGCACCTGTGAATCTCACCAACGGCAGCCTGCTTTTCTATCAGGACCAAACCACAGAAGCAGCAAAGTTTTATCTGCCAGTAAGTGTTGGAATACAAGAGAGTGCAATCATACATTTTTGGTTTGATATTAAGGTCTTTTGGTTGTTCTCTTTATGGGCATAACATATGCTCCTTCTGATTTAAAATTAGCCTGGGATGCCATTAGCTGTCAAACACTGCAGACACATCAGTCCTTTGGTTTTTAATTTGGATTATTGAACCAAAATACAACATGTAAACATAACTGACTCGTTAACAGGCTATTCTAATCTACTCTAAACAGCTTTTACACCATGCCAAATGTTTTGTACAATTGGGAATAATATAAAGGGCCTATATTATGCTATTTTCTGTTATTTGTTATGTTGTTGTGTTGTTTCATCAAAAACATACCTGGAGTTGTGTTTTGTTTCATTCAAACATGTTTAACACACATTCTCGGTTCTTCTTGCAAACAGAAAACTCTGTTCCACCTTGTGATATTGTTCATGTCATGTGGTAATATATGAAGTGCTCCTCTGTTTTAAAATTCCATACACCTTCACTAGAATTATTTTGGTGATTTCAGACCTTGAATTGTCAATCTCTACTGAAGTCGGGTAAAAAGTAGCTGTTAACTTGAATACTATACCGCTCCTTCACAAGGTGAAACAGAGTATTTTGAGTATTGGAGATGTAGACAGACTAATAATAGAAGATTACTCAAACTCAAAAAAATACTGTGGAACAAAACAACCCCATGAATGTTTTTGAGGAGGTAACAGCATTATAACATGGCTTAAAGATCACAAGTCAATTTTGTGTAATATAGACTTAGACAAACTTTACTGATCCACAAGGGAAATTATTTGGATACTTTTAACACTGCAGTTGCTATCTGTAAAAATATTATTTGACACGTATTTTAACATCTTTGCATATAGGTAATGTTTATTTAATATTGAAGAATGTTATTTAATATTCACGAATTATTCCTAATTTGTACATATCAGAACCATCTTTATCATGGCTCTCAAACTTAGACTACTTAGAGAACATTTGCCTCTCTGATGTACGCATTTGTAATCTTTTCTATTTTCACCATGAACAAAGAGTACAGGAACATCTTTAGTTCTACGACATCCAGCTCACATGCCAAGGAAGCACTGCTGATCTCACCATTGTCCTGCACATACCGTATTTCCTTTCATAACTTGCCCGACACTGATCTCTGTGTCATTGTATAATATACGGCCATATTGTCTTACACTGCAAAGATACAGATAGACTTCTCATCTTCTTTGCTCTTGGAAATTAATTCCATGGAGATGCTTACCACAGTCCCATCTCTAAATCATACATGCACTGTGTCAATTTTATGCTGTGTGGACATTTCATAACTGTTAAATCAATGCTTTTCTGTTTCATCGAGAAAGAGAAAGTACCTCATTAACTGCTCAGCATTCATGATGTTTACACGCATCATTATCAGTGCCATCCATAAAAAATAAAGTTAAAAAGCTCTGAATTTTCTCACTCACTGAACAGAATATTTTTATTTTGTCTTTTCATTACATAAAGTCAATGTTTTGGTTGCGTAACTGTTTTAGTATTATATTGCATGGTCCTATTTTTGCAGAGTAACCTCTTGTTGGCTTTGACTCAGCAGAGGTGGGAAGTAACTACGTACTTCTGCTAAAATTGTTGTTATTTATCATAGTTGAAAGGTTCATCTCTCATTGTGCAACCAGAAGGTCCAGTTTGTCTGTAATTGTTGTAATTCTGAATGCAGTAATAGAGGATAAAAGTAAAAAGTAAAATAAAATAAAAGGTTGTATCATTACTTTTCATTCAATGCAACAATGGTATTGTTTGATAGTGCATGAAAACATACTCTGTTCAAGGACAATAATTACTTTCAACAACAAAGCCATAGCAAATCCGCTGCATGTTTAGTATTCCGCACAGTTCAAATATGAAACAATATAAAAAATATGTAACAATAACAAAAAATACCTCTCAATCCTGGCTGTAGTTGTTCTGCTCTTTCATTTCACTCCATATTAGAGCTGTCCAATCAGTGATAAGATCTCTTTAATCGAGAGGTCTACAGCCAGTCCTTTGTTGGTGAAAGCATGTCGTTTGGAGAAGAGTTCTTTGTTTGCAGGTCAAATTGGAATGATTAAAAGTTTAAATTCTGAAAATGTATATTAAAAGCTATATTTTTGTCCAAAAAATGTGTAATGTATTTATTTATGTATAACTTTTTCCATTTCCAGTACTTCATTTATTGCTGCATCTTGGGCCTGGTGTCTTGCTCCGTGTTCCTGAGGATCAACTACGAACTGAAGATGCTGGTGATGCTGGTTGCCCTGGTGATCTACAATATCATCATCCTCCAGACTCACGCCTCGCTGCTGGACGGCGTCAACAAAGCCCTGTACACAACCGACACACTGGATAGGCAAGTGCGCATGCGTCTTAGCTTCCTTCTCCAACCTACGTCCTTGTGGTAATGGAAACAATGAAGTATCGATTCTATACAGCCTGCTTAACTTCAGACCTATCAACCTGCTTCCTCTTTGCACTTGCCATTGTAGCAGTCAGTGTGACACTTAGCGGGGAGCCCATTAAGATGACTAATAAGAATGCTCCCAAGGTCTATGGGGAAATGGTAATGCTGAGGAGGCTATTTCCTATGCGACTGTCGATCAACTGTAACCTCAGGAGGTAGAGGATGGTGAGTGGCAGAGGAAGATATGCCAGACCATGTTTGATTGACAGCTGGAGTGTGGTTGCTGGAAATAA
This sequence comes from Boleophthalmus pectinirostris, assembly GCF_026225935.1. Classification (NCBI taxonomy): domain Eukaryota; kingdom Metazoa; phylum Chordata; class Actinopteri; order Gobiiformes; family Gobiidae; genus Boleophthalmus; species Boleophthalmus pectinirostris. The sequence goes on from NW_026571175.1 coordinate 15,919,042, forward strand.
TCCATTAAACTCAAAGTTTTCAGAATAAGAAAACTTCTGGCCTTCTTTGCTGTTTAGGTTCTCATGTATTAGCATAAAAATATATGAACTTTATAAATGCTGTATAATCACATATTGTAAATTTAGAAATAGAAAACGCTCGCAATGAAAACTTTACCAAAAGTCAGTGAGAGACCGAGGCCAGTGATTTGGTATTAAAGGTTCTCTATCTACCTTAAGTTTTGAAGGTATGCACATTTAGCATACTTAGTTATTAAGTCTATAATTTTTATGAAAACTGTCAGAAAATTGTCATAGGTTTTGATGAAAAACTGAAAAGAAGTGTGACGTTTCAACACTGGGTGTAAGTTAATATTTCTGTTCTTTACTTTTAATATTACAGTCCATTCACTTTTATGCAATATTTCAACATCTGCAATGACATTTCACAGTATATTAGCTAGAAGTTCTGATGGATTACAAAAATATAATTGTTATTGAGGAGAAACGAACTTCCACATGTGGTAGTTTTTTCATGATTCTTTAGATGCCCAATTGCTAAAAACACAAATTATAAATAGTTCCTTAAACATGCTGTACTCTCATCTCCTGAGATGGTTGCCTTTGTTCTGACCTCTCACATTATTTTTGGGTAGATTATGTAACATGTGGCACTTTGCTGACTCCAGAGCCAGAACAAGCTATTTTGTTTTTTCTTACCTTGCCACTGATTGTTGTTTTCATCCTCTCTGTTGGGTTTATGACTTCAAAACTAATTTCACAGAGTATAGCCTCTTTCAGTAGAATGTCTTTGTGTCTGTAGGCCTGGGGTCCTCAAGGACTTGAAGACTATGGGTTCTGTGTCACTTTTCATCTTCTTCATCACACTTCTGGTATTAGCAAGACAGGTTTGTATTTTTCTTTATATCTTTTTCTCACCTCGACTCCATGTCATTCCATTTAGCAGATCTCGACTCAGTCTTGTGTGAATACTGGCACAAGTAAAAGAGGATTTGACTGAATCTGCCAGTAGAACATGTTCACATGGACTTTTGTGTCGAGTAGGAACAGCCAGCACGGCTCAGAGCTGCCATGTTCTTTTCATATTAGAGCTAAATTCAGCCGGCATAGATCTGTATGTTTTATCTTTTTTGGGGTACCATCCATCAGCTGTGACCCCAAAACAGATGTTCAGACTGAACCGCTTCCCTCTCAGTGCATCACAGCAGCGCCTCTCCAGAGAGCCATGGTTTGGTCCAACAGCTCCATGTGTTCTTCTCAATCTAGGTCACTGTCACCAGGACGGAGACAAACACAAGTTTTCTCCTTAAAACTAAGACTAAGGTCTTTAAAGGTGAATGTGATTATCTTTCCAGTGTTTTTGCAGCGTATATGGTTTGAGACAGGTCATAGTTTTAGGGCATTTTGTCCAAAAGGACATTGGTTTATATATATTTAAATCCAACTAAATTCCTTTAAAAAATTTAAACACGAGCACTAATAATGCAAATTCACAACTATTTAGTCAAAGGGAGGAGAAAGCAGGTTAGAAGCATCTGTAATTCATCCCTCAAGAACAGAAGTGCAATGGAGCAGAGCTCATTTAGCGCCTTGTTAGCTTGTTTCTAAACAGCATCTGGAATGAGCTTCCTTATCTTCTGGCCTACTTTCCAGTCTCCCCAGAAGTTCCTGTCTCTAAAAGTAAAGAAAACACCCCTCATATATTTACAACATATAAATAGCACACATTCCATAGGAGCAGTACACCATCATCATTTCTGTGTTAGCTTTGGGCCTGCAATGCAAATCAGAAAAAAGGAGTCAATTTCATCTGTGGTACTGCATACTGTTAAATTGGCATCATTCCATAATCTCGGGGGACAAATATCCTCTGCACACATACATCATCATGACACAAGAAATATAGACTTAGACTGGAGTCCCTCCCACTCACTTGCAGACACTCAGTGTAGAGGCCAGCCCTCAGGTAGCCCGCAGCACTCACACATATATGAGAATAATGATGATGCATTCAGGGACCCTTGTGAAATGCATGCGCTCCTGGGATGTTTTGGCCCTGATACTGTAAATGCATCTTCTGGCATTTTTAGATATGTCTCTAAACCATAAGCGTGAATAACCAAATAAAAAGATGGCTGTTTAATGCAAAATAGTTCAATTTATTCCGTTTTTCCTCAAGCAACAAGAGCACAGCTTCACTGCTGTTTTACTGGGACATTTTATATCTATGAAAAGAAATTGTTTCAGTTGGGTAGTTTGCACTGAATATGGCCTTTAATTAAAGTTGAATAGTTCATCTTTAGATACACTTGGGATACACTTTTATAGTCATAAATGCTGCCATGCGTCTTAGTTCAGTCATGTGTGAAAATCGATCCCCTGCATTGGCATATATGTCATACTACTCATAAATGAAAATTCTAATTTTGGCCAAGTAAAAAACATCTATATTGTATAATTTATGAGAAAAAGTAATAGCTTTAGTAACAAATTTTATTAACAGAGCTGTCGTTGTCTCTTTGTCCTGTACCAGAATGAATATTACTGTCGACTGGACTTCCTGTGGAGAGACAAGTTCAAGAGGGAGTGTGAGGAGATTGAAACCATGGAGAATCTCAACAGAGTTCTGCTGGAAAATGTATTACCTGCGCATGTTGCGGAGCACTTTTTGGGACGCCACTGGAAAAATGAGGTGAGCATTTTTGTATTATTGGCAAGTGCCAAGAAGTGCTGCCTTTTTATATATATATATATATATATATAGTATCACACACATAAAAACTAGTGTACTACCTTTGTGTAAAAAAAATAAAAAGGAAGGGCTCAGGATTGTTTTCGTTTTAATTAAATTAGGGAACTCTGCCTATACCATAGACTGTATAAAAAAAGCACGCACATATATACGGTTTGTGGTCATTTGTTTCAATGTGCAACAACACCAAATCAGCCACTTTGCTTGTTTTTTAAAGTGTTCATGTGTTACCAAGCCAGCACTTTCCAAATGGTGAGTTGAGATGTACAGTACATGTTGGGGTTGATTAGAAAATAGTTAAAATTTCATCAGATCTTAAACCTTTTTATAAATTCATATTCGTCATCTTTGTTATAACTAGGCCACATGTGCAGAAATAAAACTAGGCTGCACAAATAGGGGTTAAGAACAGCCACCTTCATTTACATATTACAGGTTGCCTACATTGTAAAGGATTGCTGTTCCTATTCTGCCATGTCTTGTTTGCACTTTCAAATACATATATTGTTCTTTTGATGCTAAAGCCATAAATTAATACAACCTCCCTAGCTGTTATATCTCTTCACGTTCTGCTTGTAGGACCTATATCATCAGTCGTACGAGTCAGTGTGTGTAATGTTCGCCTCCATTCCCGACTTCAAAGAGTTTTACACCGAGTCTGACGTCAACAAAGAAGGACTGGAGTGTCTCCGTCTCCTTAACGAGATCATAGCCGACTTTGATGAGGTAGCCCTGCTGGCCCTGCGACTATGTGTAAAAAATGAATAGTTTGAAATCATTTGCAAAATTTGTAATAACCTTGTGTGACCCTCTCCAGCTGCTGTCCAAGCCAAAATTCAGCGGAGTGGAGAAGATTAAGACCATCGGCAGCACTTACATGGCCGCTACTGGTCTGAACGTAGCGCCGGGACCAGAGTGCACACAGGCACGCACTGAATAGTTACAAGCTTTCACCATGTGAGGTCCCCCATGTAATTTACAGGTTTAGATTGAAAGAGCAGGAGACAAGGCTTTGGTCCAGGCCAGCTGTCGGTCTCAATTTGAGTTTAGAAAGACCTCCACTCACAGGTTAGGCCCTATCCTGTCATTTCAAATTTATGGTTACAAATCGAGATGAGGTCTAATTTTCACACCGCTTACCTCATCAATGATTGAAGGGAATAGAAACTTGTTATCAGGTACGAGCACATCATTTCTGTGCTGTCTAGAGACATTCCTTTTCACACATTTACTTATTTATTTCGCGCAAGTGTTGGTAGTCACATGGACCTCACACCAGCACTGCTTTTTACATAATTGGCATTTTCCTCTCTCAAATGGAAAATTGTGGCAAGGGCCGCAGTGACAGCAGTGGCAGAGCTGGCTGTGTGGACAGGTGCATTGGCCCAGTGGTGTCACACAAGAGATGGAAGCAGTTTGGGCCAAGATTCTGGCGAGGCTGGTACATTTGGAAGCGTATACAATAACACACACACTTTTCATGCTTCATTAATACTGACATGTACAAGGGAATTGTCTTCTCATCTGTGTCAGTTTATTGCCTAATATGTCAGAAAAATTAATGAAAAGGTAATGTTTTTTTAAAAAGGTTCAAAGATGCCAAGGTGAAAAAAATTGAATATAGCAGAGTTTGTTGTTTTATTTTAAACACTTCTAAATTCATATGAATGGTATGTTTTTGAATGGTATTAAAGTCAGAAATCTTAAAGGTGCACTGTATCTTTTCTGGTTGAGGGGAAGCTATCTTTTCATGGAAATTTTATTGCTTGGCCTGGAATGTTCCACAAACTCTATCTCCATGGAGACAAGCAAGGGATGCCACCAGAGCAAGTGCTACGTCAGATCTGTGGAAAGATAAACTCACTCATAGTAAAAGTATACATGCTTTTCAGGGTATTTTCAAGCAATACAATTATAGATAAGTCAAATGATTCCTGTAAAAATAAAGTAAAAACATCCAGATCCTCATTCAGAAATATTATTATAGTTCAGCATTAAGAAGTGTTTTTTTATATTTACAAATCAAATACATATTGTTCAATAATATATAACATTAACTTCTATTTGTTTGATTATTTTATAGGATGAGAGACAATACATGCACATTGGCACAATGGTGGAGTTTGCCTTTGCCCTGAACGGGAAACTTGATGTCATCAACAAACATTCCTTTAACGACTTCAGGCTCAGAATAGGTGAGAGCCTTGTATTACATACCCCCTTTTTTTTACAAAATATAAATGATAGTTCAGAGTCAGTTTTGGGATTTCTGATTTAGGAATAAACCATGGACCTGTGATCGCTGGAGTTATCGGTGCCCAGAAGCCTCAGTATGATATTTGGGGAAACAGTGTAAATGTGGCCAGTCGCATGGAAACTACTGGAGTTCTGGGGAAAATACAGGTAGGATCTTTGGTAATGCTTTAGATCCCACTTATGCTTTAAAATAATTGGCATTAAAAAGCATTTACCAGTAATTACTGACAGTGCCCAAATATGCATTTATTAAAGGTCCTATATTACGCAAAATTTACCTGTGAGCTTTAAGCCATGCTGTTACCTGTTGTTACCTCAACATACCTGGAGTTGTGTTTTGTTTCATTTACACATTTGAGCAATCCTTTATTATTTCCAGTGCTCAAAATGCTCTTTTTAACCTTATGATGTCATGAAGTGATAGTTTTCAAGTTAACAGCGACCTTTTGTTCAGTAGAAATAGTTTTCAGGGCTGCAATCATCTAAATGATTCTAACAAAGATAAATGGAGTTTAAAAACACAGTAGAATACTTTCTGTATTACCACATGACATCACAAGGTGGAATAGAGTATTTTCTGTTTGAAAGAACTCATAACATAGATCTGAAAATAGTTTAATATAGGCCCCTTCATGCTTCATTCTGTTATAGGCATGTTTAGCTACAAACATATTGCTTACTATTGGCTAATTAATAGTTTATTAATGTTACTTGTTTTAAAGCAATACAAGATTTTTTAGCATTTACTCTGTTGACTTGCAGTCCAGGTAATAATAATAATAATAAAGTAAAAATGTTTTATCTCCCCCCATAGGTGACAGAGGAGACCAGGCGAATCCTGCAAAATCTGGGATACATGTGTTCATGTCGGGGCGTTATCAATGTGAAAGGCAAAGGAGATTTGACAACGTATTTTGTCCACACAGAGATGACCCGATCTCTATCACAAGGAACTGTGATGCCTTGAGTGTGCTATGCTTTAACTGAGCCTATAGACACTAAAAGAATGCAATCCGAGTGGCTGTTTATAAGTAATTGTTGTAAGTAAGAGCCAAAGAAGTGGACAAGCACTTCTGTCTTTAGCACGACTGTTTGGATGGTTTTCACTAATCTGAAGCGGAACAAGGGCTTGGCTGGAGGAGCGCCTGACTAACTACACAGAGGTTTGCTGAATTAGTGCAGTTCTCGTGGGTTGCAGTCACCCAAGTGTACAATAGTTGTAGCGGTGCAGAGCTAATTAGCCATGCCAGTGTTGTGCTTCAGAGCCTGTTGTAGACTGGGCTGCCTGTGGAGAGGTTTTATATCTGCCTGGCTGGAAACTGTGAACTGGTGAGATTCCATTTTATTTAAATGGATGTTAGTTTTTTGTCATATAGAGCAGCCCATGTTAGCTAATTGCCAGCGCATAAGGTAGATGCCAAATCATGCAAAATAGTATTTATAGCTTTGAGATGCATTTGTGTTTTATTGAATGACACGGGGTTCTGTCAGAGATTTAAGTAACTGTTTCTTTTTTTATATATAAGGCATAAGGAACAAAACTCTTGTCTGTATATAATGTTCACTGCCATTCTTTTGTTATCCATTAAACATTTGTATTTAAAACTGAGTTTATGTTTTAAATACTGCAGGATGATAATACAAAATGGGATTGTCAATAATTACACTATACTGTTTTGTATTTAGCAAATGTGATTTTTATTGTAAGTCTTTAGGTTTATACTACGTTAGTAATACTGCTCTACTTTATTACTACAGTAATGGTACACGAAGATGACTAGAGTAACCAAAAAATATCATGTAAGAGTAGGGTAAGACATTGCCACATCAAGGTAATGTAAGTTTGAGTGAAAATGTAAAAATAAAAAAATCACTTCACTACAACCTAATTTGTCATGCACATACCATTAAAAATATGCTGATTTTGTTTTACATTAGAATACTAACTACAAATACCGCATGGTAATGATAAATCTTACATGACAAGAGAAATAATATTGTATGCATGTGGATAAATGAATAAATGTTCTAATAGAAAGAGAGCCAAATTGACACATTTTAATACTGCTTTTAAAAAGGAGTCACAGATCCATAGCCTTCTGCCACATTCCAGATGATTCCATTCTTCATGAAAAACTCTGCGTTCATGCGAGCCACACATGCGTGCTGCGGTCGACTGCCATGTACTGGGACCAGACGATGGCCGTACTCTGATGAGGCACGCACAGGGACCACTCGGGACTTCTCCTGGGGACACAACCTCTTTTAGAAAATTATATACATAATTCTTGCAAAACCTGTTAAAATGAGACTTGTATAGTGGGCTCATGAAATGGCCTAAACATGAATACTAAGGAAGTTGAACTAGAGGTCTCTTCATTATTTATGTTAGTTGATACAATACAGTAAGTGTCATGTCTGTTGCAGTTTTGTAGTATTTTGATTCAGAAGTAGGGCAGAATATAATGATCATCAGAGTTAAAATTGGGCCCCAAATCACAGTAGTTGAGAGGCACCTGATTGCACTGCCTGCCCCCTGTAGTGGAACAAATTGAAAGGAAATTGTTCTTTTCCATTTTCACTATCAAGTTCCACCTTTTTGCCATGAATGTGCCTTTATGGACATAGATAATCTAGTGAGTTTTCTTTTTTTTTTTTTACATATAAAGTCTTGACTCTAAATAATTTAAAATGTACATTTGTAAAACTACATCTAAATTTAAAGAGCTACATTTCAGAAGCAGCTGCCTGACTGGCAATCACTCAAGTGACTGTAATTACAATCTAAGCTGAGCCTGCCCGCTTCACTCGCCTTCTTCTCTTCATTGGCCCACAAACTCACTGTGAGCTAGGTTTCACCACATGAATAATTACTCCACAGAGAAGCACCGCCTTAAGAAGGACATGTAAACAAACGCAACTGGAGGAGATTCACTCCAGCCAAGCATGAATGAAAACAGAGGATCACTGTTACTACAACTGACAAATTGTAAACATTTCAGATATAGTTCCCTAGCCGGCATGCAACAATAAGCAATAACTCATATTAATCTGCTCTACAACACTGACTTAAATACTGTATTGCAACAGCACAAACAATATACTAAATATGAATAAGTTTTGAGCATTTCTAAACTATAACTTTCTGATCACTGATTAAACTAATTAACCCTACTGGACACTTTTGGACAAATAACCTTGGGAACAACTGGTTATCACTACCAGATAAGAGATGTTTACTGTATATCCTGTAATATTGTACCTTTATCTAAAGGTGTAGCTGAGAAATTCAAGTTGCATGCTTTTGAAAGCTAGGTTGCAAAAAGGAACATTTGTTATACATTGTCCCCCCCCCCCCCCCCCCCCCCCCCCCCCCCCCCCCCCCCAAAAAAAAAGGTATGCAAATATAGTCACTGAATACCAACAACCTAAGTCTATCTGATCCAATCACATTCCTCCACAGCCACTTGGGCAGTGTCTAATAGCTAAATGTGTGATTGTGTTGTTGCATGGTGCATTTAACTATGGGCAATTTAATGAGGTGGGTTTAAGAAAAAGCTCCATAAAAAAATACCTCATTGTATATGTCTAGCCCTCTTCCCTTCCAGTGCCTCCTGTCATCCCGATGTAGCTTCAAGTCAAATCCCTCCGCCTGGTTGTGCACCCTGTCAAACATGGTGATCTCTGGTGCCTGCTTATCCTGTAGGGAAAATTATGTCAAAAAGAATGTGTGTGTTAATAGATTTACCCAAAAAACACATTTTGAAAATGTAGAAGTCAGACATTAAGCTAGTTAAGGAGCTTTTTATTAGTCAAGGAGCTATTAAGTCCCTCATCTAATAATGATGGTTATGTTTAATACTTTATACTAACCATTATGGTTATGGTTAGATAATTAATTCTAGTTAGTTAATCAAATAATTTCCTGTGTAATGGTAGATCTTAAATTGTCTCAAATAGCATACTGTTATACGCATCATAAAAAACTAAACATAGGAGAACTAAAAATCATGAGAACAATACACTAAAATAATTATCCTCACAGTGAAATTATTACATGCCATTTTTAAAGGTCAGGTAGGCTTAAATAGGAACATTTAACGTTACAAATATGTGACAAACACATACTAATCTGACCTGGCAAGCATGACAGCAGATCAACAAGCAAACTTTATTTCCCATGATACCTGAGATTCTCGGTTAAAATAAGACATTTCTTTTGGTTCCGTTCGTTTGGGAGGGATGTAACTAAACGCAGACAAGGTGGAGAGCGGTCTTTTCTCCGCCTCTCGCTCGACATCCATTTTCACAAAAATAAAAAAAAAATATTGAAAGCTTCACAAATGTAGCGTTACCTACAGGAGACTAGCCTAGCATGTACCTGCGTTAACCGTTGCTAGGAAACGATACAGCAGAGTCTGGAGCCTTCGCGAACTGTTAAATTAAATCGTAAAAAGGCAAGGCAAGGCAAGTTTATTTGTATAGCACAATTCGTACACAAAGTAATTCAAAGTACTTTACAGAATAAGAAATACATTAAAATCATAATAAAACAAAAATGGTAATATAAAAGTGATTAAAGTGATTTTTCTTTGTTTTGATCAAATAATAGAATTGTTCCTATATAGTCTGATGTCTCTTGTATGCTGCAGTCATATGTTTAATTAAGCTAACCCATTAATTAAATTTAAAAAGAAAAGAAAAGAAAAGAAAAAGCTCCTATTCAGTATACCGGGGGGTAACTATGAGAAGACTTTGTTCAGGTCTGGGTACTAGGGGTATGAGTTTTTGTAATGATCTTGACATGCACACAAATAATAATAATAATAATAATAATAATAATAATAATAATAATAATAATAATAATAATAATAATAATAATAATAATATTATTATTATTATTATTATTATTATTATTATTATTATTATTATTATTATTATTATTATTAGTAGTAGTAGTAGTAGTAGTAGTAGTAGTAGTAGTAGTAGTGGTATTATCATCATCATCATCACTCACACACACACATACTCACACACACACACACACACACACACACACACACACACACACACACACACACACACACACACATAGAGACAGAAAAAACATCCCAATTTAAAGGAGTTCAAAAGGTTAGTAACAACAAAAACATGCAGTGGACAAAGTGGGCATATTTGAACAAAGGGTCAGACAGGAGAATGAAGGAAGGGGGAGCATGATCAGCACCTGTTTTCTTTCATTTGTTCTGGAGGTTCTCTCAGAGCACTGGAGTAATTACTGCTGACATTTCAGAGGGACATATTGCTGTTTGGAGGGGTCACTGTGGGAATGAAAGCACCTGAAGACAAAGGGTTCTTCATATTAGATGGAGTTATTAAAAATGGACAGTAGATCCTGTTCTCCTTTCACTCTATTCTAACCTATACTTTGGATTTCAACTGAGAAGCAATATTAAGTTAGCCTATTTATTTAGTAGAATATTGCAATTAAATTATCTAACAAACCAAACGTTGAATAAGTTCGAAATAAGATCAATGGTGTTATTGCACCCTCTGCTGGGTGTAACAAGTAGGCTGCCAAATGGCTGATGCAAACATTTCTCTTGATAAAACTACAATTTCATCAACCTCTCTGTACAATGCTTTAATTTATTTCTGTTATGTTATATTATGTCATAATAACTCCTTTACTTACAACTATTTATCCTTATTTGGTAGCCTAAGGTTTAATTCAGCTATTCAGTGATGGTTTAGGCCCAGGCACAGCTATGTGAGCCAGACTAGTAACGTAATCACAGTAATCAAAATGTAATGCTATATGCTAACAACGTAATCAGAGAAATGCAATTCATAACAAAAATAAAACAGATAGTGTCAGTTCCACATGACAGCAGCAGATGGCGTCCTTAACGCACAATAAAAGGAAAGCTCAGCGAGTCAGAGAGGCATTTAGCGTTCATCTTTACTAGCCATTATACAGTTGATATTTCTGGGAAAAATAAATATAAGCTATTATTTTTATAAACGTTTTACATACACTTAGCCTAGTGGAGTAGCAGTATATATCTATATCTATATCTATATAGATATCTATATCTATATATATCTATATCTATCTATCTATCTATCTATCTATCTATCTATATCTATCTATATATATATATATATATATATATATATATATATATATATATATATATATATATATATATATATATATATATATATATATATATATATATATATATATATATAGATATATATAGATAGATAGATAGATAGATAGATAGATAGATAGATAGATAGATAGATAGATAGATAGATAGAGTTTTATCGTTAGGGCTTTTTTGGATCACATTTCAGTGTATTATGTTTTGAATATGTCGCACACGCACACATGACCGCAGACGCTCCTTGATGACCCACCGTCTGCTCATTTCCGAAAGCTTACGGAGATTCACGGAGCGGCCCCACCTCCGCGCTACAGCGACTCTTCCTCGGCTTTACTCCGAGGAGGAACCCGGTGCTCCGGGCTGGTTCGTTTACTCATCCCGTTAATATGGGGCTCTACAAATGGCACCGTTAGCGTTTTCCAGTTCCCGAAACCGACCCTATGATTTTGATGGCTCTTTGGTCTGGGGGGAAGTGATTTTGTGCCATCTATTTTTTTATTTTGGGGGAAGTCTTCTTGGGACACACTGAGCTCCTGGATTGAGTTCTAGCAGCCATGAGCTCCGGGGAAGGAGCAGACGAGACAACGAAGGACGCTAGCGACTCAGCGGCCCTTTTCAAGACAGGTAAGCCCTGTACTGAACTCAGAACTCGGTGTTTGGCCCCTGGGAGCTGCGCTGATGGTAATGCTACATGAGGGACATTGTTCCCGTTTGTTTGGACGTTACTGGCCTTGCCACGCTCTTCTAAATCGGTTGCTATTTTGTCCCCCATTAACACATTAAGAGAATTGCTAATTTCAGTAAAGAAATGTTGGATATTATCATGACTTTATTCAGAAATCGGTTGTGAAGAGATATTAGCGAGACCTTTTAGCTACAGCGCTAATGTTGGGAGTTCGTTTACGGAGGACACATGCTTCTGACAAATGGCAACTCAGAATTGTCTTGTGTCTGTCTTGTTACTCAAGTCTTTCATTTTTAACTGCACATTTTCTCGTTTGGCATCATAATCGGTACTACTGTAACACATCCGCACACAACTTTGTGCTTAAAAGGTTTTGTATGGTCTAGACGTTCATGTAGCACACAATGCTTAGTTTTTTTTTTTTTTTTTTTTAAAACTTAGATTAAAGTATTGCAAATTCCTGTTTTCTGTTTGAATCAGACATAATATTTCAGCAAACAATGTGTGTCCAATATTAATCCGTAGTTACAGAGTAATACTGCTATCGTTTTAGTTGGCTCGGATGCTTACAGGGTTAGCAGCGAGAGCTAGCCTACATTTGTGAAACTGATTTGGAGAATCCTGTCTGCTGGACAGCGAGCTAATCAAAGCTAGCAGCACTAGCGTGGCACTCTGTCACAGCCATGACAAAGCGTCTGGTTTTGCATCGATGACTATACTGGACCGGCATGTGATTTACCATTATGCTCATGATAAAATTGTTTAAGATGCACATTGTTTGACCCTTTCGTGCTTTTCCTGAATTAGCACAAGCAACCGGGCTATGTAAACAATACATGGCGTGGCACATAGAGGGATGGGTGTGCTCAGAGTGTTAGCTAGCACTGTAGCACACTTGTTTAGGCCAGTGCACAGAGCGACACATGATAGTAAATCACACCGCGTCAGTACTTCACACGTCCAAGTCAAAATGGATTTCAGCTTTAGCTGTCATACTCTCTGCTTTAGAAAATAATTACGTATGAAGACTTGTTTATTATTCTGCAGATACATGCAGCTGGTTTAGTAATTCATAGCACTGGATTTTATGACTTAAGTCATAAAAAACTGAGTTCTCGCTGGTGGTAGCAGATATTTTTTTATCAGCTCTCTAAGGCCACATTTGAGCACAGCCGAAAGAAGCATTTAATCTTAGGTACTGTGTTTTCTCCCCCATCCTGAAATTACCTGTAATTGCAGTCCTGAAAAGTGAGAACTTGGAAGTAGTACGTCAGTACAACAGCACAAACCCTGTTGCATTTCAGTGTGTTTTGAGTGACCGTTGGTTAGAACATTTGAAGGTGTAAATGACTGTAAACAAAAACGTGAATGCAGCGCTTTGACATCCAGCCCCTGGCTCTAGTGGTTTAGTGTTGTGTGAGATAATGAGCCACAAAGAGAAGCTGAGTATTGGTTCTGTGCAGATCTGATAGCTTCCCTTTTAGGGAGGAATGTGAAAATCTTTGAGTTGCGTTATTGCTCAGATGACAAACATACTTACTCTGCATTGTATTTTTTACTGTATATTTTATACAGCAAAGCTGTATGCTTCATAGCAGATGTTGCATATGTTCTGTGTAATAGAAACACCAGTTATCACCCTTTGTCTTATGCCAAAAAGCCATCTGCAGCTTCAGCAATTAATGGCATTGTGTAAAACAGCTTTTATTTACAATGATTAACCACATATTGGTGTTATGATGGTAGTTGCACCCCTGGCCTGGCCCACAGCAAGATCAAATTCATTAATTTCCCATCTTTGACCTTCATAGAATTATTATTAATGTATGTTTGAAAACAATATTGAGTACACTTGCATCATAAAAACACGATGCCATACTTTTTACATGTACATTTTGTAACTTAATTGTGTATTCTAATACTTCCAACTCCAGCTGTTCTTGATTAATGTGCCCTACATTTTAGTGCTTGTTGAACAGTGCTTGTCACACCGCCTCCCTTTGAGGAAGCCTGGCATCATTGCAGGCATACTGATAGGAAAGTGAATGATAGGCTCCTATACCTTGCTACATAATGATCACAAATACTTCAGTTCATTTTTTCATGACCAGTCTCTTATTCTTAAGTGTGCTGAATTTCATTAATTTGTGTACATTTATTATTGTCTCATTATATCAATAAGCAATTTGAGCATCATAATTTTCCATTTGGTACATCTGGGCAAATTCCATTTTATCTGTACAACCCAAAAGTTGGTACCTTGTGTCTATAAGCATAGCCCACCATTGCTTTTTCACACCATTCTTGCTCCCTTCTTTTCATGTTTTGCTCTTGAACTTCCTCCTCACAGATGCGGGACACTTGTTCTGACATGCACAGGTTTGAGTGTCTTGCCACAGGCTATGCTTATTTTTCCTTATGTTACCTCCCTCCATCCCCAACCCCATCGTCTTCATTTCTTTTTCCGTCCTTCGGCATTGCTCTTTGTGCTTCCAGTGAGTTGTCCCTTTCTAAGTTCTCCAATGTGTGTTTCTGCTGTTTCAACTTCAAATAGCCTTGTCTTTCAGAGTCTCTGAGCCTCTCAGTTCTGATACAAAATAATAAAAAGACTAGCTTCCCTTTCCATTATTCTGTCCCCCAGACTGGAATTAATACCTATAGGCCCTCAGCAGAGAAAAGGGGAGTTCTGTTGTGGCATGCTGTCAATCACCAAGTCATCCCATCCCAAACATCTTGGGCTTCACCGATGACTCAGAGGCTGATAGCCTATGTTACTCTGTGAAGTGGGAGAATGTTAGCTGCCAGTAACTTCATGAATGAATATGTAGGTGCTACCCAACGCCGTTCACAGGCCCAGGCATTGAATGAACAGTGGTGTTTGTTTTGTCATAGCAGGGAAACAGACAAGCTAAAGAGATGGAGTAATGTGATCCAAGGGCTGCGTTTATGACTGCGTCGAGTCAGAATGAGGTCTGCACACTCACCATCCAGGGCCCAGAGACTAATGGCTATTGATCCAGGAGATGGAGACTGATGGAGGCCCCTCTGTAAAGGTTTTCTTCAGGCTTAAAGCTGCCAAAGTCCTACAACAGAAGCTCAACTAATGCCCAACATGAGTGCTTTTCCTTTATCTTCTGTTGTATGGGACTGTTCGGATTAGAGGAGATTTACTGTCTCCTATCTTGTAACTATATATTCAGTATTCAAAGTGCAAGGCAGGAACTCACATTATGTACATTTTACTGGCATCAAAGATGCTAGAGGTTCGTATATCTCTATGCTTACTATGTTTGCAGTTAAGATAATTCTTAAATTTGCATCATGCTGAGTGAGTCATAGTGTCAAGTTACAAGTAAGGAATGAACCTAAAGATGTGTCTTTAGATTTTCTGTATAAAGTACGGGACAAAGAAATTACAGTAAATCCCAGATTTTGTATTCAGTTTTGCCTGCTCAAGGCCATGTTCAGTGAGAACCACACACTTTGACAAAATGAGTCTTGAACTGTATCCTGTCTCCCTGATTTGAATTGGGTGTGATTGATAGATAGAATAACCAGTCAGAGAGATGAATTGTCCATTTGCGTGTGGATTTCAACAGAATTAACGATCGCAGCACCAAACTGTTATTTATCTCAGTTAAAACTCATAAATTTCTTTTGGAATTATATGAGTATTCTTGGGAGACGTCTTCTGCATTTGAGAGATACATGATGCAATTCTTGTGATTGGCCCGTCCAAAATTAGGACAGTCACACTCTTTGGTGTGATTGAACATATTGTAGAAGGGACATTATACTGGCTATGTTCTGTTGGAAAAATTGGTTATAGAATAATCAAAAACACTCTCAGTACCTCTTTGTAACCATTGTTCATGGCTACGTTCCTTGTTGCTGCTGTCGCTGTAAATATCCATCAGTTGGATTCCAAAGGCTTTCTGCTTCAAGCAATAGCTGATGTCTGCAGTCATTATGTAGACATCTATTGGTCTCCAGTTTATGTCGTCAGTTAGTGTTACCTCTGGAACCAATACCTTTTTAGAAATGAGATGAATGCAAAGGTCAAAGGTTAGTTTGTCACCATGAGACTACTGACAGAAGAACAAGTGTTAAATTTTCAATTTGTCAATGTGCAACATTTTTTCCTCACCTTGGTCAACACCAGGATAAGCCTTCCTTTGAAATGTTGTCTTGCTAAAGAGTTTTTTGGGTTTTTTTTGTCTCAATCTTAGGACTGTAAGCCATTCCACTTAGACCAGTACTTCAATTTTGTTTGTAGCCCTATGCATGGATGATGTCAGTGTTAACTTTTAGGTCTATCACTGTAATGTAACCCTGAATCAAAACAAGAATTTACAGCTTACATTTCACTAGGAACTATTTTACTTCCTTTTATATATCCCTAAGAAATGCTTTTGTTTTTGTTGCTGACTGGGTGCAATCCTTCTGCTGTACACAAATGTTAGCTCTTCACAGCATTAGGCCTGTGGGTGAGATTTTATTGGATTAATCCTCACTGTCAGTTTGAAAGGATAGAGGACTTACCTTTCACAATCCTCCCTTGCTTTGAGAGATGTTAAGGCAGGATTTAATTTGCAAATTAGATTTAAGATTAATTTAATTAGTAACATCAACTCTTTCCTGAGAATTAAAGAAAAAAACATAGAAAATGACCACAGACATGATGACATTTTGTATGAAGAACAGTGACAACCTCACACACCAAACACACAAGGATACACAGCAATACATTCAACTTCCACATTTGTGTCCTTCACTGTTTCTAAGGTATATGAGCTGACACTGGCAATTTGTGTCTGGGGGTTTGCAAAAATATGGACATATCGTATTGTTTAATGTTTAATGATGATACAGGATTGATATCATGGACTGCTGTATTGATGTATCTCTGAGTATTTTTTTGTAAATTTTACTAAATTATTTTGTTATAGCACTACAGCTTTGTTGCTTGTTTAGAGGAAGGAAACTTGTTTATGCTATACATTTGAGATTTTCAGTGTTTTGATCAGTAAAATGGGTGTGTTTTGTATTAATATTGCACAAGAATAGTTTAACAATGACTTTTAGTATCACTGCCCTGATTTAGCCATTATTTTTTATTGAACCATATCAAATCAATCTGAAATTTATCAAGTCGAAAGCAACTGTATAATACATACTCTATCATGGCCTATGTGTCGAGGTATGTATCTTATTGGCAACTTCATAATAATACCCAGCCTTATTGGTGACACAGTCTGCCCTGTTCTGAGTGGTTTTTGTCAAAGTTGATTGCAAGCAAACTGTCATAGTTATGTTGATACTTTATGATTTGAGTTATTCGAGCTGCAACCTGACAAACTGCCTAATCACATTGTTCTAGGACAAATCCGAATTATAATCTGGCTGAATATCCTCTTGTGTCTCGACCTAAGTACTATTAATCATGTACCTTTTATGATTGGCTCTATTTCTACAGACCCCACAACAGCCACAATGCCTGGCCTGTGGTATTTTTTATGAGTGGGTCTATGTAAGCCTGGTTGGGCTACAAGACTTTTTACCCTGAGCCTGCACACAGACAGACACATAGAATGGACAGTTACGCTTTTCCACCTGAGTAAACTTGGCAATATATTGTGTGAGAAGTTAAGTCAAGTTTTTCAGCACTGACTTTTTATTTTAGATATTCAAAGTCATTTTCAAAGCTTTTCAAATTGGCGAATTGTGAATTAGATGTGTTGAACTGCATTAACCGGAGACCCATCACACACCCATCTCCAGACTCATCCAAACGCACTACTCCTGTGTGTGTTTATAAAAAGCTGCTTGTCCCACTTTTCTGTCTCATCTGCCGTGCTCCCGTTCGCTAATTTCACTGGCGTGACAGCTAATTGGTGTGAGCACAGGGAAAAGTCTGATGTCCTTTTACAACCCTCTTCTTTTTAAAACAAGCTGGAACGAGAAGGAGTACATGAGCGAAGAGGCAAAGGGAAAAATGGCGAGAAGATGGAGAAGACAGGAGGTATGTTCATTCAGACCAGATTGAATAGTGGGTGAAAACTCTAGCACTGATAAGCAATTAAGCTATGCATTCTGGTACAAGGAACTTAAACAATAAGCAATGGACTTGCTGAATGATTTTACTCTGCTGTGACTGAGAACTAAGGGTCTATTCAATGCAGGTGGACAAGAAATGCAACAATTATACAAAAAAGAATAACTTATTGGAAAGATGATGATAAAGACCAGAGTGGTATGTGACTGCAAGGCTCTTGGGAAAGCTTCTATTTGTAAATGAAAATGCAGTTGAACAAGTTGACAATTGATCTGGATTACAGTGAAAGATTTTCCAATGTGTTCCTATTTTAAGCAGAAAGAGCAATCTGAACTAGGACAACTCCTGAAAGACCATTGTACTCTTGTCTTAGTCCCAGGTGAATTGAAAACTGCTATCTCACTCAAGCCCGTCCTTTGTCTATTCACTTTCTCATGTCTGACCTCAACATTTTATCTCTAGCAAATTTCCCAACACTGGAAGAAATCAATCCACACTATAGGTAAATGTTGGACTTGGTGAGGGAGGGCTCAAAGTTACCAGGGAAAATAAATAGATAAATGTTCTGAGTTTTGAAGCTTAATGTGCTTTTTCATACCATCTGCACCTGGATGGACAAAAGTTAGCTGTTTACAAACTGCTAGAATCAAAAAGTTGTAAATGTCACCTACAAACAGAAAGCTGAAATGTATTAATACTAATAGGCAGAGCTATATGGCCACCGCAGCTGTCAGAAAGAAAAACACACTTGGTACTAGTGCATCAATGGTACACTAGAACTCCACTGAAACCATTCAAAGCATGTGGCATCCACATTTTTAACTTTTGTGGAAACAATTTGTAAGTTCACTTTAAGTGCACAATTGATGGTTATTTTATTGTATATGATCAGACTCTTACTAAACAGGAAGTGTTTGTGTCTAATGTAATTGTTAATAAAGTAGTTAAGCTGAGAACTTTGAGACCAATGACAGCATTACAAAAAGAATGCCTCATTCAGTTGAAGAGATCATATTTAATGCTATGTCATAGGTAATTTTCTAAAATATGTTATCATTGCAGAGATATTTTTTATGATAACGTGACATCTTAAACTGAGGTCAGACTGACATAAAATGTTTTGATCCCTATGATCCAATATGCTACTGGCTGCTGCACACTTTACTAATTAAATGTTGAACAAGGACACTTTGCTTTGGCATCCAGCATTTTTTTCAGAAATGAACTCCTCCTTAGTACTACAAACATTTACTGATACCCACTGTTTTCCTATTCTGACCAGTTGCCAAGTATCAACAGAAACCTCCCTAATCTCCCAGGTAATGCCAACTGTTCAGTGTGCTGTCATAGCATCTGACAGGCAGATCTTCTCTAAACCCTCAGAGTAATAATAATAACTGCCTCTGAGCTCCTGAGGCCACACTCACTATACATTGCTCAGTGCCTTTTGTCAATGTGAGCCAGACAATGGGTATTTTAATATATATGGGCCTTTTCCTTTTGAACCTATGAGTCAAACTATGAGTGTGCCTGCCGAGAAGGGAAGGCAGGGGCCCAAGTGAAGGGTGGTCTTGTGCTCTTGTGTTGACGCAGGATTAGGAATAACAAGAAACTGTCTGTTGGAGGCTTGTGGATACAGTACTGATAGTGTTAGACACTGTGGAAGGGTGTGGATAAGTTCACTGCAAAAGTTAAGGACATAATTTTATTTTATGAGCTTTTAACCATGGAATAACTGTGTTCACTCATCATTAGCGTACACAAAGTTGTATTTAGATTGATTCATGTATGTTTGTGTAATCCTGCATTTTTCTGTATTTGCGGCTTGAGTGCTCAGAAAATTTCTGTTTTCAGTTTCACCTACCCATTATTTCAACCCACTTTCTGGTACTTACTCTTTTTTTTTTCAGATATTGGCAACTGAATGCTATATGTACACGCCACTTTTCAAAAATAAAAACATGTAAATACAAATTTTCTGTTTGCCATGGTGAAATGCCACTATGAAGAGGTGGGGCTATCAGTTCTGCAGTTTTGAACAGAAAGTCTATGGACTTTCTATTACTAAGCCATTTTGGGTCAGTATTGTGGTTTGCAATTATAAAATGTAGAGGGATGATCTACTCATGTTATATTTAAATACAAGTACTTGCATAATATGTCTGCTTTAAGATATTTTATGAATTCATTTATACTTCAAGCAAGCGTCATCATTTCCTCAGTGACATTTAACAGTTAGCGCTGTGTTTATGCTAATGACTTGGCTGACTTCCTTGTGGTAGGCCAGTCCCAAAGCGGTCTTAACAAAGTTGGCTCAGAATGTGCGCATTGCTGTGTGTTCAATGTGGTTGAATAAACTGAAAGATTTAACAGTATCTCCAAGGAACAACTTCTCACACTTAATACTATGTGCCATCTATTGTTTGTTAATGGTCTTATTGTCTGTGTAATGGCTCCTTTTGTTGCAGTTTGTTTGACTTCGCACTCAGCTGCAAGTCTTAGTGTTTAAATTGTGATAAGATGCCGGAAAACCACTACTGTAGTCTTTTGCATTGTAGCACGCTGCTGCTTAAGTGGACGTCTTTGGCATTGCAAATATGTGAAACATGTGACTGTTTGGTCTGCCTCTCGCTTCTTGTCCTCATCCCTTTGTTTCTTTATTATCCCATTCATTCTGTGTAAAGTTTTCCCAGGTATAGAGAAGAATTCCCTCAAGCCTGTCTCCACCTCTTAGCTTGGATTTCCCATGTACTGATCATCAGATCCTAAACCACTCTGGCATTGACTCTAGTTGATAACGTGTTTGCTCTTGTGTTTTATGCCTCTATATGTGTTTGATGGAAAGTGCTAGGAGCTAACTGCTGCATCAGCTGTTTGGTTGGATAGCCTACTTCAGCAGCCACGACAAACCAGTTTCATCACATGATAAATCTAACACTATGACAATGTACACATAATTCGAGAGTAATGTAAACAAAATGGACATGAAAACATTTCTTTGTCTTTATGTTATAAGGTATCTGGCATCTAAATGAATGCTTTTTATTAGAAAGTACTATCCCTGAAGTTGGGGCGTTTCGTGTAACGTGATTCTGCTTTTCTAATCACTTCTCAAGCATGACTTATCATATTCTAAATATATTTCACAATTGGCTCTATGCGCACAACATGATGATTTGGTTATAGAAAAGCAGATAAAATCTTAGCTTCTTTAAGCTAATGTTTAATCTTGTTTTGAACCAGAGGTCCTTCTTGTCATATCAGCCCTTGCACAGTACTTTGTAACAACATGCAGAAGAGCCTGAGTCATGACAGAGCATGTGTGAGTGACTCAGCTGGCCCAGTGTCCAGCCTGTGTGTATGTTGACAGCACATGACACTGACCATATCCTCCTCTTTCTCTCTCACACACACACACACACACACACACACACACACACATACACACACGGACAAACACAGCTATAGGCTCCATCAATGCCCCAATTGTTGTTTGGGCTGAGAAAGAAGGGGGTGGGTCATGAGTTACAGCCAGATGAGAGGGTGATTTGATGCAGAGTCTTACCCTGTTTTCTAATAGATTTTTATAATGGTGATGTCTGGTTAGGCTAATGGTCCCAAGACTTGCATTATTTGATGTTAGATAAGCTCTTTCAGTGCAAATGTGTGCTGAAAATCATCTGATCTGTAACGTTATGCTATAATATTTGTCAGGTGGACAACTATATACCAGACCTTTTTTATCTGTACAGTTTTCGCATTGTGTTATCATTACAACATCACAATACAAACATAAAAATTAAGCCTAACCAATGCGTTCTATCTGTGTTTTCCAGATGGATCTGTCCCTAAAGAGTCTAAAGGAGATGTATCGAGTCAGATAGCAGGTAAACACTCAGCCATGTGTAGCTGTCAGTATCTGTGTTATGTTATCATGAGTCAAACATTCATGTACGTTTTGCAATGGTAATGATATGCACAGATTTTGTTCCTGCAGTTTCTCACACAGTAAAGCATTTTTTCCACCATTTTCTACCTGATTGGTTACCTGCGTCTCCATAGCAACAGCATGATGATTAGTGTGGCAGCCTGTTTCATCTGGGTTCATAGGTTGACTATTAAATCTAAATGTCTTGTTTCTTTAATGTTGTGGCATGTAATTTTTTATTATTAAGAGAAAAGTAGCCTAATTAATCTTTATACTCTGAACAACAAATTGTAAAAACAGTTTTGCTAGTAGATCTTATTTTACAAGCCACTATGTGATGCGATGCGTTTAAAATGGCATGGAAAAGTGTCATTGTGGTATCCTATTTTTATTTTAAAACAGAATTTCCAATCACTGTATTGCAATTTTTTCCCCCTCCACATTGTCATTAAAAATCCCAACTCCTCACTGCTTCATACAAATGAGGACAGCAAGTTGGCAGGTTGCTCCTAGCCTTGGGGTCTTTATGGAGGCAGCTCAAGCTCTGGTGAAGAAGGAGGAACAGGACTAAACAACATGATGGCAATTATAGGGAGTCATTTTTGGGTTCGGTCGATGATAGAAGTCAGTAGAAGACCTTTAGCAACGGTCGACTTTCCCTGGTCTCACTTAGTTATAAGACACTGGGGGATAATGTCCATTTGCTGGCCTCTTTCTCAGCTCTGGTCGGACATGGAGGAGGGGGGTCAGTGTGCTCTTATGTAATAGCTCTAATGCTTTTGGACCATGACAGATGTGCTGAGGAGAGCTTTCAGGAACAGGGATACCACTGCATTTCATCTCTCTGCTGCTGTAGTTTTGAGTGCAAATGCTCGGACTTTAATTTAATCAGTGTAACTCTATAATGGCTAGGGCCACAACTAACCATTATTTTAGAAGTCAACCAGTCAGCTTTTTTTTTCCATTAGTCAAACAAGTTATCTATTTGTACAATGGCCAAATATTTTTGACCAAATAAAAGCTAAAATATGTTTATATATTATAGTTTGTGTAGTCTAAGTAGTGTGACTGCTTGTTAAAATATGAGAATGACTATTTCAACTTATATTTGACTAGTCATGATTATAGCGATTCATAGGTTCAGCTCTAATAACATTCTGCTGTCTTGAAATGTGCTCCCTGGTTTGCCTCTAGATGGCATCTTTGAACACTAATACTGAGATAGCGTTACAGCAGCAAACTCCATGAACTGCAAGTAAGAGTTTTTCACATTTGGTGCCAAAACTATGCCCTTTTCACAGTGGGAAATTGATCCAGTGGTAATAAAAAACAAAAAAAGCATTGGTTGGTACAAGTAGCAGGCGGTCTTTCACTCCCAGGTCTGTTTCCCCTCCGCATCTCTCCTGCTGTGTTTGGGTTGCCGCGGTAACCCAGGCCCCATTATTGCGTTCAAATCAGTCTACCCTACTATTTGAGGTTTGGATCAGTGAGCAGAACTGAGGTGCTGGAAAGATGCTTCTTAATTCAATTGCTGATAAATAAAACACATGTATCAGTTGAAACAAAACAACAAATAATTTAACATTTTATACTAGATGTAAAATAAATGTTCGTGGGGTTTCAGAGGGGTTGAGCAAACAGAAGTCGAACAGAAAACAAAACAAAATATCACAAAATTGTACCCTTGTACTGATGCACCAAGGAATTGCAAGTTTGAGTGCAATCAATATTTGATGCATGCAACAAAAACACAACAATAACAGTGTCTTTACTGAAGTTTTAGAGTTTGTGTACTAACTAACTAGCATAACTGCTGTATTATGTCCATTGTCGATTCAAAATATCCCCCACGGTGACACATTTCATATTATCTATGTGCATAATAAATATAACAACACTGTATCCTAGCTGTAAGCACGCTGCCTCAGGATGTAGGCCAGTGGTCCGTGGCATGGACACACTATTCCTGGCCACCTCCTCATCCTTGAAGAATTCCTGCCGTTCCCCCACATCCCTCTGGAAGGAATCTGTGGCACGCTGTGAATGTGGGAAGTCCGCCTCGCTGCTAGGATGATGCGCTTGTGCCTGGCTCAGGTTTCTGTTGACCCACAACAGCTGGTTTGGAAGTGACATGTCCAGGGTCAGCTGCTGAGCAACCATTATGAGATTATGTCTGTGTAACGGGACATTAATCACTTGTTGGACTGAAAGTATGCGCCATATGCAGAATGTATGTCACTGTTCCCTCCACTCCTCTGATTGGACCACACTGTCCATCTGTCCGGCTGTAGGCAGCTGTTGTGTTCCCTGTCTCACATCCCATGCCTGGCCCAATATTTCTCACCCTCTCCCTGGGCCAGTTGTGGAGCTCTGTTGTCGAGTAAACTGCTTTGTAGTCTGAGCCATGTTTAATGCCCACTTGACCTCTGGAGGCCCCTGCACCTCCCAGTGTTGACACATTCTCAAACCCACACAGCCCACTAACAACACTGACCTACAATACTCTCACTGCTTTGTGGTTGTGTCCAAACAGTTTATAATGGCAGATGCCTGTGGATTGGTTCCTCATTGCACTTTCTGGCCATCATTACAGGTTTACACTGTCTGCTTGAGTGAATGATATTACCCCTACAGTTTGGGTGCATGAATGTTTGTTTTTTTTTGCACACACTGGACAACTACAACTTTTATTAGAGCAGCGACTGCTTGTCTTTCATAAAGGGGAAGTTCACTCTTATATCTTATTATTTAAGAAGTTTGTATAGATATGTAATCTAATTTTAATTGTTAAAATTTAAATATTTTATTGCATAATAACCCTGCTTTGCAAATATGAAAGTCAGAAGTATTTTTCAAAATCTTGATTATTGAAAACACAAATGAATTGATTTAATTAGATTTATTGTCTAGCCCTAAATTTTTGTAATAACTTAATCTGAAACAACAAAGTATCCCCTTTTATTACACCTGTACGTGTTCTGAAATGTATGAAATTCTTTCATCATTTTGCTCTTTATATTTTTTCTCTCAAATAGTCATGTTCTTGGACGTGTTTTAAAATGTGCATTCAACTATCCTACTATTAGTTATGTGCCAGTGAAGACCCACAATTGTGATAATACAAAATGGTTCTCAAAGCATTGGCAACATTTCTTAAGTCTAATTTCCTGTTTTGAATTTCTTGGGCTGCTTCTAGAAAGACAGTGCTGCAGCCTCTAGCGTCTACCAACACCTTTATTTTTGAATAACAAGTTGAACACCATCGTTTGTTATAGTCCTCTCCCACTGTTTTGTTGCAGCTTCAACTATTAATAGTGTTGTGCCTCAACTGAAAACGATCTCTTTTACAAATAGTAGGTTAAATGTAATTAGCACTTGTTCATTGCTAGGGTGAAGTCATGAAGAGATTGGCCTAATCAAGGAGCATGTGTTTTGGCCTTGAAATGTTTTTAACTAATTGTGTATGAACTCAATTGTTGTCTAATACTAGAATGTGCAAAAACAAAAGAAACTCTGTATATATAGTGGTCTGTCTGCATCAGTAAAAGGGTGTTCCTCTAAATGCAGTTAGGGCATATTATAATCATTGCTCCTCCTCCCTTCTTTGTGGATTAGCCCCTGCCTCTCAATTAATGATAGAGATTATCAGCTCACCTAAAACCAAACACGAGATGCAGTTTGGGCCTATGCTCTTGCCCGGCTCTGCTAACGTACACTGGCACAGTCTGTTTGCGTTTGGAAATGTTTGCTCCAGCTTTTCCATTTGGCACCAAGCGGGAGGTTTTGGTCGTCTGCTGGATTGGAATATCTCCCCTCAGGAATCCCAGGATTAGCCTCAAATGCTGTGAATGTGCCCACAGCGGATTGGGATTTCTTGAACACATTGCCCCATCAGTCCATCAGTAGCTCATGGTGGCAACACGTGTCTATTTTAGTAAGCGACAATCTATGGATCCTGCTGCATGACTTGTTGGGCGACCAATCATAAATGGCAGTACACCCAGACAGGCTCCGCCCTCCTCCACTTAACAGGTATACGACAATGCGTTTTAGTCTGCTAGTTTAAACCACAAAGTTAAGCAGAATAGGAAGTCGTGTTGGGATAAAGTTGTATAATATTTCCCCAGCATCATTCAACTATAAAACTGTCTTGCTCTAATGTGTGGGTGTGACTGGGCCATTCTATATTTAGCTGCTGTGCCACTTTCACCAATCCCAGAGCCCTGTGAAAGAGAGGTACGAGTGTCTAAACTTATACGCAGTACTTATCGGAGGAAATCAGTGCTGAAAACAATCTCCAAAGCAAAAATGTAGCAGTAAGATGTATCTATGTGGCTATGTTTATTCTCCATTTCTTCAGTCTCCATTTCAAATTTTCTGTGTGATGAGTTTTGCTATTGTTAGATGACTGCATCGTCACTGCAATCAGTTCATTTTAAACTTCTTATGGGTTTGGTTAAGTGAGCAGCAACATTAAAATAATTGATAGTAACACAATATCACAAGTTTGTTTTTGTTTTTACTGAAAACAGGAATATGCTGGTACATTATACAATGACAACATGAAGACAAGACTATTAGTTTGAGTCAAAGTGTTGAGATACAGTGTATCAGCAGTCATAGGCTACATGATGGATTACCATATTAATTGGTTATAATTGAGGTAGGGTATAAACACTATTTTAAAATGATGGGTTTCAGTTACTGATGGAAATCCCGTTTAGATCTAATATAATGTGAATGTATAATGCAGATCCCAGTTAATCTCTGAAATACAGTTGGTGCTGAATACATACCCTCTGTGCACTCTGGTTGGTGTGGTTAATACAAATAGTTGGACAAACCGTTCTTTCCACGCGTCGCTCTTCTCATTCTTCATCTATAAAGAACTACAGCTCACTCTCCACAGGAGCGCAGTGGGAAATGTAGTTGATCAAGCCAATTTGTTTTTGCCGCCCCCTGAGGGGCGTTGGGAGACAAATGAGAGGAGGGGAGAGGAGTAAAAATAGAGACAAGTCCTGATTCTCATCCATTAGCTTCAGTAGAAAAGATAATTAGCGGCTCATTAGCATACGCATATAAATATGAAGGCATGCTGTTAACAAACATGGGTGTACATTGCACTACAAGAGCCTGAGAGGAGAGAGTGTGTGTGGTTTGCATCGCTACAGGCCTTGAGGATGCCAGGCTGAATACTCTCCACATTATTATGTAATGCTTTGTAGGCAACCACCCCAACTAAACAATAATGGAGATTCTATTCTGATATGGAGGAGTGGACCAAAATAAGAAGCAATTATTTAGCTGCAAAACCTGACACACAATTATTAAATAGATTTATATCGATGCTATTTGGTTTTCAATACCTTAGCATTCAGGGTTTTGTGCATTGAATGTCTCATAGGTTTATTTCACTTGTCTTAAGAATAGATTACATTGAATTGGAAACTGAGAGCAGCTTTTGAGTAAGATCTGGTCAGTTTTGTCTTACTGAGCTAGCTAGAAATATAGACTACTACTCAAAACAATTAGGGGAACACTTTATTTTTGGGTTATCACAGACATATATTGGTGCAGTGGAGTTTTCCACCCAGCTAGTTTGTAACCTCAGCGACCTGTGAATCAATTTCACTGCCTTTGACCCAATTGCAATAAACAAGATCTAGACAGGATTGTCAAAAGCGAGCCAACCCCCAAATCTAGAGTGAGTTAGCTAGTGGTAGCCACAACGATTTTGCGCTCCTGACTTGCCGAATCGTTATTTCTTTCTTGTTTGAGGATTTTCTGATCATTTTGACTCTATTGCAAGCATAATGCATTACCTCCAGCCTTGTGAAGTCTCACAGGCAGTTCAGCTGCTGGAGGATGGGTCATCTGTATGTCAGGTGGCCAGAAGGTTCAGAGTGTCTCCCAGTGTCATCTCCCGTGCGTGAAGTCGCTTTCGAGAGACTGGCGAGTACTCCAGGAGGCCTGGACAAGGCCGAATAAGGGCCACCACCCAACAGCAGGACAAATTTCTCCGTATATCTGCGATGCAGCCCAGGAGAAGCACTGCTAGGTCCCTTCAAGGAGACTTTCATCGGGCCACTGGAGTATGCATTTCTGACCAGACTGTCAGAAACGGACTCCACGAGGGTGGCATGAGGGCCAGGTGGCCGTTGGTTGGGCCGGTTCTCACAGCCCAGCACCGTGTAGCCCGACTGGCTTTCAGCAGGGACCACCAGAATTGGCAAGGTCGCCACTGGCGCCCAGTACTGTTCACGGATGAAAGCAGGTTCACTTTAAGTGCATGTGACATACATGACCGAGTTTGGAGACGCCGTGGAGAGCGATATGCGGCATGCAACATCGTTCAGCATGATCATTCGGTGGTCGGTCGGTTATGGTCTGGGGAGACATATCTCTGGAGGGTCGCACAGAGATAGAGATGAAATCCTCAGACCTATTGTTCCATCCTACACCGGTGCAGTGGGCCCCGGATTTCTTCTGATACAGGACAATGCCCGCCCTCATGTGGCCAGAGTGTGTAGCCAGTTTCTGGAGGAAGAGGGCATCAATGCTGTGGACTGGCCCTCGCGTTCTCCGGACCTGAACCCCATTGCGCACCTCTGGGACATTATGTATCAGCGTATTCGGCAGCATCCAGCCACACCAGAGACTGTCCAGGAGCTTACCAATGTGTTGATCCAGGTCTGGCAAGAGATTCCCCAGGACACCATCCACTGCCTCATCAGGAGCATGCCACGATGTTGTCGAGAGTGGCATGCTCGTGGAAGGCATACCCACTACTACAGTGGCTGTGCAATGTGCTGTGCTGCAAATTTATAATTTCTTCCATTGCCATTTCTCTCTACAGTCACTTTGTTTTTCAACATCATTTCGTAATTCGGTCCTCCAAGGGTTAACTTTTGTTCTTGGCCAGTTTGACGCTCTGTTGTTCAGGGTACATTGGGAGTTTATTTTCAGTACAAAATTTTAACATTTGTACATTCGACATTGAGTTTGCTAATGAAATACAAGCGTTCCCCTAATTGTTTTGAGCATTTTAATTAGATGTATCTTGCACCTCTCAAGCTTCTTAAAGCAATACACTGGACTATTATTTTTTTACTGTTTTGGTTAATGTCGATAGCCACATCTGCCTGGGGCTATACGTGTGCTTACCATTCTCAACAATCTGTCAACCTGATTAGTACATTCTCCCAGGAAAGGTGAAAGAAGTGTCTTGCCGAGGGACCCAATTTTATAATGGCCTGGTTTTTTGAAGCTGGGATCAACCCTCTATGTATATACTATATAGGAAACAACCACTTTACTATTTTAGCAGCTATCTTTCACACCAGAGATTCATCTGACTATTATTTTAGTAGGCAACTAGTCTGTGAATGTTTTTGCAATTGTTCAACTAGGCAGGTGATTATTTTTGTTGTAGATTGTGATTTTTTAAATAAATATATTTTTTAACCAACAGCATATGACTAAAGGCTTGCTTTTAGATGTAAAATTACAGATAATGTGGAAATCTGAAATATTAATTTAATTATGCCTCTGTCTTCATAAAAAAATAACTTTGGTATGTGTTTCAGAGACTGACTGTGTGTGTATGATGATTTTTATCAATAGACAGTTACCAATATTTTAATAGTGAACTAGTCATGATTATTCTGTTTATTTGTTGCTTATCAAATTCACAAATGGAAATTATTTTCCATTCCTCCAACCAACCTATGAGGCTGTTTAAGTTCTTTTTTTTTTTTCTTGGCTGATTCATATGCAGTAATATGGCCTCTACATATGACCTTGTGACCATCTCCCAGAGTTGAATTCGTTACTTCTCCATTGTCATTAATTAGCATGAACTCATCTATATGATCATTCATATATGAGACAAAGGTATGGTCATGCAACAAAAGGGGATTAAGTTTTGTAAATATATTTTTGTTGAGGTATTATAATATAAACTGAAGTGAGATTGGACTATGATCAGACATAATGTTATTGTATGTAATGTCTTTAATATTGGATAATAGTTCAGATCTATCCTTGTTTAAGACTTGTGTGCATGTGAATAAAATTTAAAATCTTTGTAAGATGCAAAAGGCAGCATACGTTGACAAGATTCCTCATTATCTTTAGGTCTTTCAGTGTTTGAGCTGAAGCTGTGTAAATGTGAGGTTTTGTAAATTTGGGGTCCCTGCCGATTATTATATTAGAACAAGAGCTGGGGATGAAATCAAAAACTTTTCAAACCAGGGTTATCATTGTTAAGGCCATAAATGTTGAGCATTGTGGTGGGAGTAGCATTAATATGCCTTGTAATCAATACATATCTGCCAAAAGAATCAGCTCTCATTTGTTCTAAGCAAAATGGAACATTTTTGCCGAAAAGAATGGCAGCTTCTCTAGCTTTGCAGTTAAAAGTAGTTTGAAAAACCTGAGATATCCAGCTAGCTTTTAATCATTGATGATCACTGATCATTGGGACCAATATGGGTTTCTTGGAGAAATATTATGTCACCTTATATAACGCTGTCTACTACAAGTCCATTATGTCATCCAGAAAGCTTTCTATTACACTTCACTTGCTTTCCCAAAATTCAAGGGCAGGTAAACAGACAGCTCACAGGTGTGTCATCATTGTGACTAACTACACCTCTGAGGGTGCTTCATAACACCTGGGCCATCTGTCCAACTGTATATCCAAGTACAAGGCTTTAATCACATCAGGAAAAGTTTTCTCTGACAGAGGATCTCCTGACAGCCATTCATCCATTGGTGACACATGTTAACAGCACCGAGACACCCATGAGATCTACTCTGACATTTATAGGGTGACAGATTAGAAATCAGGTTAGTGTTGCCGTGTGAATTCCGTGCTGCCGCCTATCCACTTCTAATGTTCACCTTTTTAGAGAAACCAATAGAAGGGCTTAGTGAGTGGATAATGCCAGATGACTTTCCCAGGAATGAATTATGTGCCAGTATAAATGTGAAAACCTTTAGTAATAAGATTGGGTTTCAGTCATCACAGAGCACAATAGATGGGAAATCCTTTTCACGAGAGGAAAGATTCTGCAGTATATTTTTGTGGCTGGCAGCTAGATGGTCTTCATATAAACTCAAGTGCCAAGAATGAAGTGTGGTGTGAAAGATGGGACCGTACCTTTTGTATTTTGAATCCATATTGTTTGAGACCCCAACATAGTGATGTTGGTGGGACCCATTCATAGCTACCTTAAATGTGAATATCAAAACATTTGTCATTATCCATTACTATTGCAATTGATATTCCATTGTATTGCAATTCATTGGTATGATCAATGTCTCCTCGAACAAAGCTTTATGAACTAATTAAAAAAACAATAATCTGACATGACAAAATCACAGTATACGGTATTCTATTGTAGTGTGATAATAGTGTATTATTTAAAATTACCTTTTGCCAAAATTGTAAACATTTTAAATTACTTGAAGTTGATATATATTTGCTCAATATCTACCGGTACATGAAAATGACACTTGAATCATGTGGAAAGGACTGACTTGGATGTAAATCCTGTGTCAAAAGCAGTGGAGTGAATTGGGCTTTGAGGCTGAATATTGCATAAGGCAGTTTCCCGTCTCACCAGTGAACGCCACAACAGGCTATTGTTTCCTCTGCTTGGTCTCCCTTTGTCTGACCACCACTTTCTCCAACCACAGCCTTTGTACTTCCTTCCCAGCTTAAGTGTGCATGTGAGTGTGTGCGTAAAATGACCTTACTGACTTTATACGCACCACACAAGCAATTTGTAATGGCACTCAGTCCCTGATGTTGGAAAGATTGAGCTTTCCAGATTATGAATGGACAAATTCTCCTCTATCCCAAATAATCTTGTCTTTAATGGCCCCAAAGTAATACCACAAAAAGGTTTACGTTTCTTTTTGCAAAACTCTCAAGATTGTTTTTTCTTTCTCCTTCAGGTTTCAAAAGGAATGAACAAATGAGAGCCATGGAAGTTCTTCCTATTCTAAAAGAAAAAGTGGCCTTTTTATCAGGTAAGGTATACCTCTGGTATGTTTTTCCCCCTCTCGTCAGGCTACATTATCCAACGGGTCCACATCAATAAACTTTAATCTTATACATGGGATCATGAAGTGTACAGTTTGAAATTCACGTTTCTGGAAGGAACCCTTTGTTTTTATCATTTCACTTCTAGTTGGGACATGCAAATGATACAATTTTTAAATTTTGTTTACAATTATTGCTTCAAAAAATTCCAAAAAGGGGTAATTCATAATAGTTTAATCCATAGTGACTCAAACATGAAATATTACCAACCACAGGTTAACATAAATAATACATACTTTTAATCATTTCCATTTAACACTAAAAAATAATCAAATGACTTCCTCCAAAATCTGAACTGCTGCGAACTACATGCTTTGGATTGGAGGACTGGATGTAGACATTTAAAACGATAAACCAGCTTTTATGTTCAAATATGAAGGGCCAATGTGCTTTTTTTTTCAATCAGCCAAGATGCATTTCCAGTGAAGGTCATGAGGAGAAACGCCACAATCAGGACGACAATGACTCAATCCAACAGAAATACAGGCAGAGAGAGACTGTGCTGCGTTGCCATGGTGATGACTTATTATACCTCATGCTCCTGTGCCCCATACTGGTATTGTAATTGGCTTTAAACATTAACCAGGGGTTCGTTGAAAAGAAGGGTAAATGACGCTAAGCCTATTATTCTCAATCGTGGCCTCTAATAAATTGTCCATGCTCGTGGGCGCACTCATGTTACTGTGAGCCACGTGAGCGCTTGATTTCTCTCTGCCAGCAGCCGGGTCGAGCCCACAGGCGCACACCAACCCAACTCACTCACTGTGGGCTGTGGATAGTCTGCCTATGTGCAATTCAACACGTGACAGCACAAATGTTTTTTTTCAATGAGAGGTTTAGTTTGGTTGATAAACATTTTGCAATAAGTAATGTAATGTAAAAAGTGTTCTACGGTTATAGATTATGTAGACTACAGAAAACTGGGAAACCGTGGAGCAAACAATTTTGGGATTTTACGGTTTTGAGGAGATTTTATTGACAATTACCTCGGGATTTAATCCTTTAGTAGGCTAGTTGATTAATCAGCCACTGTTGTCTTATTCAACCAATTTATTATAAGTTGACATTCTGTTTGATATTTGAATTATATTGATTTACATGGACCACAGCAAAATAATGCTTTTAGCTATAGTTTATGGAGATCATTGGTGTATTTTTACATGAAGATGTTGTTTACTGGTTTTATACAGTATGCATGGTAGTTTTTGTGCAAGATCTTAATCATTTTGAGACCACACCGCACACAATTTTAGTCAATTCCCTGAGCATGTCTTTATTTAGTCACTTAAGAATATCTTGGGTGACTGCAGCCCTATGATTGCTTAACATTCAGGTTTCTCTCTCCAAAAGGGACAAAAGTAAATAAATTATATTGTTTATGCGTGTTTTAAATATTAAGGAGTAACCCACTTAAAAACACTTGCACAGACATGCACCTAAAAATTTTATATTTTTTGTTAAGTGGTTAAGGTCATAATTTGATCAGGCAAACAAACTGCAGTGTTCTTCATGACGCTCTGTTATGATGAAAATAACATGATGCGTGGATTGATACCAGTGACTCACTGTTTGTTCAGTCATTATTGTCTCAAGCCTTTTCAAACATGATGCACTCGTTTGCCTGCTGGTGGGATTTGGCTGAAACGTAATGCACAGATTGTTTACATTTTTTGTAGTATAACTTGTGTTGTCCACCCTGTATAGAAGACTGTAATGCTCAATTAAAATGTTCAACTTTCCCTTTCCAAAGAACATTTTTAATGCTATGTTCCAGGAGATATTGAAGCACACAATGTCACAGTACTCCCCTATGGGTTGGACAAGTGCCCATTAGAAGCAGGGTTGATATGGAGACATTCACTGACAGACAACCATTCACTTTGGACAATTGTAGATTCAATAATTCAACACAATAAAAGCCCACAGAGGGCAGAGGACATGCACCTGACCTGGGGAGAGCAACTTTTCCAGAAAGTCTTCATGCAGAATCTGTTGTGGATGTTGGTGGATATTGGTGGTCTTCAAATTCTAGAATGCAACGGTATTACTGCTAGGATTTTTCCATTTTGATTGCTTTGAATTGTCCAAATAAATATCCGAAAGTTATATTATATGTTTTTTCTCATCTATAAGTAATCACTTGCTTGCTATATTACACTAAAATATTAACTTCACATGCCTCCATCTCCATTTAAATATTATAGTAGAGATGGCAAAAATTATAATCATGGCAACTGTATAATTGAAATCCCAATTATTGTTATTATACTGTAAAAATTACAAAATTACACCACGTTGAGTGTTCTCAATCTGGTGACAATGGCAATATTTTTGGGTAGGCAGTCTAACAATACAAATGAGTAGGTCCATGATGTTCTTGACTAGCTCATAGATCTTTTGTAATAAATTGTCTCTCTGTCTTTCTAAATACCTCTGTCATGTTTTTTATGACTAAAAAGCTTTCATTGGTGCAGACTTTTTAGCAGATGGATCGTCATTCAAATGGTCTGTAAATCTGCTTGGAAGGGCATTTGACTCAGCGTGCTCGGCATTTCTCATTTATCAAGTCTATCACTCATTTATGTGCTGAGCTCATTCTCTGGCTTTTAGTATTCCACTCTCATATAGCTAATATCTTAAGCCTAATAGCCTTTCTGTAACATCACATTTATTTGCTAATTATTTCTCTATTTCTCCAGGTGGCAGAGACAGACGAGGGGGTCCGGTGTTAACATTTCCATCTCGTAGCAATCATGATAGAATACGACAGGAGGATCTGAGAAGGCTGATTGCATACCTTGCCAGCATCCCCAGGTTTTTACTTGTTTTTGTTTTTTTTCCCTCTGTCTGCATGCACGCTTCATAGTCGCACACCAGCCGCAACACGTGAGCGCTGGAGAGAGCATGTGAGAAGAGTGCGAGCAAAATCATTAAAGGCTAGTTTGATGTGCTACAGCCATAAAATTGTTATTATTCGTAGAAAAAGTAAATACACATAGCAAAGCCTAAAAAATTATGATGAAAACAAACGAGCAGATGACAGGGAGAGGGGAGAAGCGATGGAGAGAGAGGAGGGGATTAAGCGGGCAGTAGCGTCAGAGCGCATGTGTGGGGAGGTGTGTGCGAGATGGAGGAGCGAGAGAGTGCATGAAAGCAAAACAAAGTGTCGCAGTAGCCCAGGCAGAGCAGCTGCAGTCGGAGCAGACCAGTGAGGACCAGTGAGGACCAGTGGCCAGTCGACAGGCAGTAGGTAATACTCCTCTCCGTCCGCGCCCTCCTCTCCATATCTCTCCATCTGCTCCAATTAGCGTGCGCTGTTATCATTCACCATCTGTGGCTTTACATAAGGGAACATTCACTGACAGAGGCATTTTAAAGCACAACTTACTTATGCATTGTGTTTCTATATTCTAGCATCTTGAATGGTAGATGGAACAGATTATGGAAACTGGATACATCTGAAATGTTTTGATTATTTTCTTTAAAATCTTTGATCAAGTATTCTCTGAATTATTTGTATACAAAAATATTTGCTATAATGCAAGTGGATATAGGTATGGCTTAATAGATTTCTAACTGAGTAATACAGTAAGTGCTTGCAAGCGATAATCATGTCAAGCACAGTTCTCTACACCACAGGGAGATGAGGTTGCTGAAGCACAAAATGTGCTGATGAGTATTTTCTATATAATCTCACATTTGTTGTAGGTTTGTGTAGGTGTGGGGTTAGAGCATGGGCGGGTGTGTGAGCTCTGTGTTTTTAGTGCGTAGGCTGTTCACCATATAGAAACTGCGTCATCTCACGGTTTGTTGTTCTCTTGTTTTTCCTCCTCATCTCGATCATCCGTCTCCCTCTCACCAACCCTCTGTCATTCTTTCCCACGCCTGTCATCTGTCTCTCTCTGCCCGGATTATACTCTCCTCAATCTCCCATGGCTCAATCCCTCCTCTTCTTTACTACTGCTGCCACCCACTCATGCACCCTCCGTCCCTCTGATCCAGTGAGGATGTGTGTAAACATGGCTTCACGGTCATCGTTGATATGCGAGGATCCAAATGGGACAGCATTAAGCCACTGCTGAAGATCCTGCAGGAGTCCTTCCCTTCCTGCATCCACGTTGCTCTCATCATCAAACCTGACAACTTCTGGCAGAAGCAGAAGACCAACTTTGGAAGCTCCAAGTTTGAATTTGAGGTAAACAGACCTTTTACCACTACATCATGGAAATGATATTTTGCTTGGTTTATCTGGTACTACTGGCCCATTACAGATGACAAAACATTTTTAAAATGACTGTAGCTGTTGAGCATTTTTATTGTCAATGTGTTCCTTCACTTTCCTATCCCAATCGAAGCATAGAGAGTGCTACCAACCAGCTGTCTCTCAATTGAAATGGAATTTAAGACCACTTGTCATTACGTTTTGCATTTACTGCTGACGGTAGAATATTGTTGGCTTTTGTGCTTCTGGCAAAACTGGCAGATCAGCAGAGATCGCTGAACAGAGGTTTAAAGTGGCATTTTGTCAAGTGCGTCATTATTTTTAGTTCCATTTCAGCGTACTGTATAAAATGTGCACAGATGTAATTTCCATGTGATGTTAATGAAGCTTGGTGTGAGATGAGGGCAGGCTCTGCTCCTGAATTGAACCCAGTGGAGAGGCTTTCTTCTGAATGGAGGTTCTTTAATACATGCTCTTTGATGAGGACTGTACATGTTCTCTGCTCGTGTATGACTTATTTAACAGCTCTGTCGTCACTGATACGTCCATGAAACCTTGTGATTTAACTGCATGCTTTGGGGAGTTGAGCATGATGGTAAATATTTTTCCTTCTAACAGCAGGAGATGGTTCTAAATACCCTCAGGCCGATGACATGTTATTGATTATTTGATTGCAATAATAGTTAGATGTAGTTGGGCTGGGTACAATTATCTAACAGCCATGCCACTGCACCATTGATTAGGTCCACTGTTAATGTGTGCCCATTGGCCTGCTTTGTGGATCACATTTATT
The DNA here is from genome assembly GCF_026225935.1 of Boleophthalmus pectinirostris. Classification (NCBI taxonomy): domain Eukaryota; kingdom Metazoa; phylum Chordata; class Actinopteri; order Gobiiformes; family Gobiidae; genus Boleophthalmus; species Boleophthalmus pectinirostris. Next base: position 15,956,017 of record NW_026571175.1, read on the forward strand.
CTCATGTTTCTTCTGCTTCAGTGCACTTTGAAATGGATTGCATGTGTTTTACAGCTTTAGCAACTATTATGAATGGCATTTAATGTTCAGTGCTTTTAATTCTGTCTTGTATCTCAGTTATTAAAATGGGAATTACTACTTTGCCTGAATAATGTGTCTATAGTATCGCCCAGGACATGTTGTTCAGGTTTATTGGAGTGTTTATAAAATCCTTATTGTGACCTGTTATAGACCCTATTGTCTCTTAGTATTGATTGATATGATATTATTTTTCTGCCCTGCAGCTTATTTGAAATCAATATTAAGCTAATCTATGCTTGTAAAGCTTAGCCATGTTCTACTATATTGTATTTTCTCAGATTATTTCAATTCAAACTAGAAGCAATAGCACAAAGCCCAAGGTGCTACTTTGGTTTAAAATCCCTTTGCGTTGCAGTCTGTTAGAACAGCCTTGACTTCTTGCCCGTCTGCCTCATTCAAGCACTAATCAATTATCTCAAACAACAATAGAAAACGTACCTGTCTCTGGCTAATGCCCTCAAGCTTTTTTCTCCCAGGCATAGCAGTAGAACTCTGTATTGTTAGACCTGAACAAAGCTATCTCACTCCGGTTGTGTCTTCATCCATCTCTGGCCATGTGTGTGGGGGAGTTTTGCGGAGGTGGCGTAGCAGAAATACAGAGGCACTGAAAGCAAACGAGAGGCATTTCCTCACTGTATTTGTGAAGATTAGATTGTAAAACACAATTATTTTTTTAAGTGGATTTCTAGTAATGAAATGATTGGGAAGCTTTATAAAGTTACTTTGTGCATAAATAAAGTATTAGAATGCATAGGATGTCATCAGCAACCACAATTCAACGTTGCCTTTCATTACTAAAAGACACTGGGCATAATCAAGTTTATGTAAATTTTAAAATGCTTGGGCTAGTGTAGTGTCATTTCACTTTTTTGTCAATACAGGTCCATCCTGTTGGCATTTACATTTCAATTATGCTTAAATTAATAAATAAATATGATTAAATTTGAATTACTTACATTTAATTGAAAAAAAAGGTTAACAGATTCAGTTTCTATATAAATCTACTTTACTGTCTCCCCTAGACCACAATGGTGTCACTGGAGGGCCTTACAAAGGTTGTAGACCCTTCTCAATTGACATCAGACTTCGACGGCAGCCTGGAGTACAATCATGAAGAGTGGATTGAGGTATGACCAACTACTCATCCATCACACAAAATAAGGGCTTATATTCACACTGACTGCATACACAAGCTTTTGCTGAGAACAGCAGTTTAACATGCTGCTTATCTGTTTTGCCATGTTGCATTCAGGTGCGCGTGGCTTTTGAGGAATTCTCTGGTCACGCCACCCAGATGCTGTCCCGGCTAGAGGAGATGTATGAAACTGTGTCCAGAAAAGATTTTCCTCAAGACCTCGATGGAGCCCGTAAAATGATAGAGGAGCATGCAGCACTGAAGAAAAAGGTCATAAAGGCTCCCATTGAAGAGCTTGACACAGAGGGACAACGGTAAGAGTCAGTGGTGAATTACAGTATTGTATTATGGTTTTTAAAGTTGTGTTGGATTAAATAGGACAAAATAGTTTCACAATTTGTAAGAACATTGATATTTATGGATAGATATTATTAGATATGCTAACTTAAAAACATGCTCTGTGTATGTAGTACACATTCCTAAGATGAAAAATTTTATATTTAATTTAAGCATGTTTCTTCATAATAAAATAGACATTTTGTAAAACTAAAAGCAACGCTATGGTTGCAACTAAACAAATTATATTTAATGATCCCTGACGTTTGTCTTTCTCCAGGTTACTCCAGCGCATCCAGAGTACTGAGACCTTCTCCAACCGTAATGGCAGCACAGGGGGCAGCAGTGGCAGCAGCAGCAGTGGCACAGGGGGGTGCAACACAGACGTCCAGGGCCTTGTGCCACGGATCACCCAGCTTCTGGACAAACTGCACTCCACCCGACAGCAACTCCATCAGACCTGGCACGTCCGCAAGCTGCAGTTGGACCAGTGTTTCCAGCTCCGGCTCTTCGAACAGGATGCAGAGAAGGTCAGTGTGGGACAGAGGAACCAACTGAAATCCATAACACATTTGGTGATCACTGTAGGGCACTGCCAATGTACTGCTCCCTAATCCATGCTGTAATCCATCAATCTTTGCCTGTAAAGACTCTAGAATCAATCTTAATTTTCACATATAACACATTAATATTTGATAAAATGTTAAATAGTCACTTTGATAAATTGTTTAGAATTTAATATCCAAATAGATAAATTGCAGTGCACATTTGCATTTATTATTTCGATTCTTAAGCAAATAGGATAATAATTCAAGTTTTTTTTGTTTGTTTTTTTGTCTATTGGACATGTAGATTCCAATTTAAACCACACAGTCTTCACTATATTTGTATTGCCAGTGATTATGTCGTTGATACATATTCATAGTTGTGATCTGCTGGTCACTGAAAGAGTTCCACAAGTTCACTCTTGCCTCTAATTTCTTAATCTTTCAAATAAATTGCATCCATTAAATGTTGCATACAAATTAAGGTATTTCGTTTATCAATGGGCCTCTCTCCCTGAACAGCAGAGCAGATGATTTAATGCATATACCTGGGCACTTCCTCTGGCTGCCACTCTTGACAGCTCAGGAGATGACTACTGCAGCACCAAATGGAGTAAGACAGGTCCAAGAAGCTGGCAAAATCTTGAGGTGCTGGTTTGAGTGAGCTGAATAAAGTAGCACATTGTGGTAACAGAGTGGGGAGCTGCAGTCTTGGATATGCTGCAGTAGTAGGGGCTTGTTGCTAGGACACCATAGGCCACAAGTTCTTCTCTAGGGGAGCCCAAGAGGATAATCTTAATAGAGCTCGACCATTTCTCACTATTCAACCTGGAAATATGACAGCTGCATTCATAAAATGGCATTCTGAGTTGAATCCAATAGAATGTTACTTTTGCGCTCTGTAAACAATAAACAGTCAGTATTGAGTGTCCATTATAGGGCTGGGCGATATAGCAATAAAAATCCCTGCGTTTACTTGCCATTTTGTTGAGAATGAAAATTGTCATATCATGATTCAGTTATGTGTTCCCCACCCACTCCTCCCGTTGGTCATCCTCTGTCATGTTTTAAGTGAGTGACAGGTGAGTTTAACCTATCACAGTGAAGTGAACTCTCAAAAGCAGTAGATGACCTCAGGATTGTAATGATATTAACCACTTGAATTGTGGTAACATTGAAATCGAGATCTTTTCTCTTTGTGAAATTGTGATGTGTTTTTTGCATATTGCCCATCACTTTAATGAAGTAATGTGTTTTGTGTGGTAGATGTTTGACTGGATCATGCACAACAAGGGTTTGTTCCTGGCGGGCTACACCGAGATCGGCAACAATCACCCTCACGCTGTGGAGCTGCAGACCCAGCACAACCACTTTGCCATGAACTGCATGGTAAGACAACATCAAACTGAGTGATGCATAGTAGGAGGTGGTGTGTTCCACCCACTTGGACCATCACACGCGCATGCCCTGTTCTACATAATCGTATACTCACAGTTAACCCCTGGGCCTGCTGCGCTGTTTGTTTGGAGCTGCGTGTGTGTACTTGCACATTGCAGCAGCTCAGCTAGTAGATATTAACTAATGCTATTCTTTAGCCACTGCTAGCCTTACATAACTATTATGAAACTGTAGATATGAGAGTGTGTGGATGCCTCTGTTTGCATTTGTGCACATGAAACAGAATAGTCTATTGCTTTACTTTACTGTTAGTTGTTTGCATGGTTTACTTTATTGTGGTATATTGTTCTCAAAAGCTGTGCAACTGCATCACATATTTTATGTTTCCATTCATATTAACTATATACATTTTTGTATAACATTTTTGCTTGTTGCTCATAAACACTGTCTGCCTTGTTTTGCAGAATGTCTATGTCAACATCAACCGCATCATGTCAGTGGGGAACCGGCTGCTGGAGTCGGGTCACTACGCTTCACAGCAGATAAAGCAGATCTCCAGTCAGTTGGAGCAGGAATGGAAGGCCTTTGCCGCGGCCCTGGACGAACGAAGCACTTTATTGGATATGTCTGCTACTTTTCACCAGAAGTGTGACAAGGTAAGCCAAAAGGCCATGACAGATTACAATGATATAATGATTTACAGCATTAAAGAAAATGTTTAATTACTTGACATTATGAGTTGAAAGATAATTTGATGTTAAATTGAATGCCGCAATGAGGGAAGGACCTTTTAAAACATAAATGGGGATCACATGCGGTCTTTGGGAATAAAAAAGTGCCTATTTGCCTTCATTACATCTATACAGACTAACAAATAGAAACATATTAACATATATTTACCTAATATGCAGAACAGATGCATCTTGTTTTAGTCCTGGCTGAGCTCATTATATTGAGGGACTGTAGTATGAATCACTGGCTGAAAAGCACACAGGCGATTTCCCAATTAAAGAACATGGGTGGCATGACTTCTTCGACCTGGTCTATTGCAGTCACAAGAAGAGCATTCATGTTTGTGAGCTGAAAGAGAGTCAAAACAATCTTTTTTTAGATTTTTCTTTCCTTTTCTTACAACACAAGCTTTAATGCTTGTGTTGAGGAAATAAATCTTTTAAACAATATGTTTGTTTGAGTTATTTCAATGGGAGGTAGATGCTGTTTCTGGAAGTTTCCCAAGGCTAATAATCATTGAGTTGAAAATAGAAAATACCAGAAGAGCTATGAACCTTATATAATCTTATTTCTAAATGTTTAAACTTTGACTCTGACCTGAGGTGAAGTCTTGTCCTTTCTGTCTGACTAACACATGACTCCTAGCATGTGTGTACACCACCACTGTCTCACGTCAATAAGGAAATACTTTAAATGTCATTGGCAGTGTGTTCTTAATAACTGTTGTGTTTGTGCCTGCAGTACATGGGTAATGTGGACTCGTGGTGCAAGGCGTGCGGCGAGGTGGATTTGCCCTCAGAGCTCCAGGACTTAGAAGACGCCATCCATCATCATCAGGGCCTGTACGAACACATAACAGCTGCATATTCAGAGGTAACTATCTCTTCACAAATAATGCATTGAAACCTTAATAGGGCTTTTAGAATAGGAGTTTGCCACCAAGGCCAAGATGCAAGCTCTGTATCTGACATGGTTAAATTTGCATGCCCATAACAAGCTTGACATTTTAATGGCATAAATGTTCTTTTGCTATATCTAAATGGTATCAAAATATTAGAGATAAGGAACTCCTCAAAACTACTCATCTATGGTTTCAGGAAAGTGATTAATTTTGATTTGAAGTTGTGAGACCCCTTTCCTCATTAAAACAATATAATATTTTGATTTGAATTGTGTTATTTCTATAACAGAGGACAGTTGCTATGCCAATTTCCACAGTTTGGGAAGGAATACTTTGTCCTAATGAATTAAAAGAATTTGATTAAAATACTTGATGCTAAAAGACTGCATTTGCAACCAAAACAAATTAGTTGTAAAACTAGGTTTTTAATGTTAAGTTGTTAATGTTTCATTTAATATATATTTTAGGTAAGCCAGGATGGAAAAGCCCTACTAGACAAACTACAGAGACCGTTGACTCCCGGAAGTGCAGACTCTTTGACGGCATCAGCCAACTACTCCAAAGCAGTGCACCATGTTCTGGACATTATCCATGAGGTGCTGCATCATCAGAGACAACTGGAGAATATCTGGCAGCACCGGAAAGTACGGCTCCATCAGCGCCTGCAGCTTTGTGTCTTCCAGCAGGATGTGCAACAGGTTAAGATCTCAGCCCATATCTGATATGTGATTTTGCTTTAATCCTTGTCTGTTTTAGCCTGGTTATTGGTAATGCTTCTGAAAATGTCTGGCAGAACTAGGCAGCATTAGGGCAGGGCACCGAAACTCGGTTCTGTTAGGCACCGACTGAAAACTACTGGTACCAAAAAACTATGGTTCGTTCGATACCAACTTTAGGTTCTTTAGCTTTACATGCATGTATGAATGAGCCAATAAATACCACACCAATTTATCAGCAGCGCAGGTGCTCACATGTCACAACACAACTGAAATGTATGGCACAAACAGCACACACGTTTAACATAGTCCTAAATGTGTACAAAGCGCAGTGTCCTCTTACTGGTAAAACAGAAGAGCTGAAGAAACAGCGTGCAGCGTAAAACTTATATCCACCTGAACATACCAATGGGGGCCTTACAGTGTCTCAAAGTGTTGCGTGTAATAATTAATCCACATCCAGGCACAGTCTGTAGTGTTGCCGTGAAGTTGAAGCCAAACAGATAACAGGAACCAAACTCCGCCAAAGTCCTCCTCCTCGGTCCCCGTAAAAGCGTAATTACTAAATGTGGTGTTTGCATCCAGTATAGAGCGCATGTGTGTAAAGATGTATACAAACAAGACCGCATCCTCTGTTCAGGTAACTATGGAGTAAAAGCGTAAAAAAAAATTATCAAAACAAAAACACCTGCTCCAAGTGCTGCCTTCAATATAAAGTGCAGTATGCAGCGAAAACAAAACTGAAACTTAAGTGGATGTGAGGGTCAGCTGTGTGCGCTCTGGTTCAGGTTGTATGCACATTTGTATTGACTTATAAATGAAAATAGTATAGCCTAGTACTTTGATTTAAAATATGAATTAACATAGTGGTAATGTAATTCAGTGATTGAAAAGTATTTTCTTAATAATGTTGACCATTCATTTACATAAAAAATACAGGTACTGAAAAAATAACCGTTCAGGAACCGGTATAAAAAAAGAAAAATCTAACTGTACACAGCCCTTGGGCATCTGCTTTTTGCAGTGTGTACAAGATGTAATTTAATAGGCACATTTACTGAGTTGAATGGGATTGACAGTAATTTGAAAATGGTAGGGTAGGTTGTTGGCTATATGAAGTATCATGCTCCTAATAAAAGGGTTATATCTCAGCAACAGCCTTGTTTCCTCTCAAAATGCCCTGGATCTTTGTTGTCATCCATCATTCTGCTTGGTAAACGCTGTAAGTGGCCAAATATGTGCTCAAAATCAAATATGAAACACGATAATACACGATCATAATGTACAAAAGAATGATGAGTATCTCTGAGTGTGTCGCCACGGCAACAACTGCCATGGCAACTGAACTGGGTCATATGTCCATGCAGATGCTGTTTATTCATTTATGGCAAGGGCACAGCAAGCAGTGTGAAAATAAAGCATTGTTGCTACACCTCTTTCAGAATGCTTTGGCTGTAACATATTGCTCTTACATAGTCCCTCATACTGCCAGGCCCCCTCTGCTGGTTGAATTTGTCTCACTATAAATGTTTTGTTTCAGGTGCTGGACTGGATAGAGAACCATGGTGAGGCCTTTCTTAGCAAACACACAGGTGTGGGGAAGTCTTTGCATCGAGCCAGAGCCCTTCAAAAACGCCATGAGGACTTTGAGGAAGTTGCACAGGTACTTACGTATGCAAAAGCCATCCAACCACTAACCACTCATTCACATCCTGTTCATTCAAATTCATATCATACATATACTGTGAAATATTTAATGAAAAAAAAAAAGCAATACTGTTGATTTTCTGTCATTCACTTGTTCACTTACAAAATAAGGTCCCTATGTTTATTTTTGAAAATACCTAATCTCCTATACTCTATAGTCTATACTTTATACTTTGTAATCTCTTGTTGTTATTGTATTTTTATTACGTTAACCCCCATATCTGCTGGACTCCTGCAGAACACTTACACCAATGCTGACAAGCTGTTGGAGGCGGCCGAGCAGCTGGCCCAGACGGGAGAGTGCGACCCAGAGGAGATCTATCAGGCCGCCCACCAACTCGAGGACCGCATCCAAGACTTTGTTCGCCGCGTGGAGCAGCGCAAAGTCCTGCTGGATATGTCTGTCGCCTTCCACACGCACGTCAAAGAGGTAGGCAGGAGGCTGATGTAACCGACAAGTGGATGTCAATGTGGATGTGGGCTGTGCACTTGTGTACATGAGAGTGCTCTTTAAACAACAGGCGAATGGGGATGGAGTGTGGAGCAGTTATTCTGGAGCTTTGGGTGTTGGTAGTTTAACATTTAGCCTCAAAGTGCAAGCGAATGTTACCATAAAAATGCATCAACTGTGTTAATGTGGGATGGATGTTGTCACACCGTCCAATGGGAGTAGGAGCCAGTATTCAGGTATTTCATGATAACACATTTGGAAGTGTCATATATTACTGAAGAAAATGTAGACAATAAATGAAAATATTTAAATTTATTATACCAAAAACTATTTGAAGTGTAGAATATCTTTGAAAATAAAACCTGTAGCAAATAAATAGCATAATGAAATACTAGTTTATATCTATAATATGGCATAGAAGTCACTTTTTCAAACTTGTACAACTCAAATTTCACCATAGTACAAAAAATAACCAAAGTCCTCCCTTAATACAAAGAAAAAGTACTCACACTAAATATTGACCTAGAATAATAATTTTTCCATCTATCATGTATTGAATGAGAAGTTGATATAGTAATTATTGTGACAGACCTACAGGTATCAGTGTTTTGGTTTTTTTTGTTTTTTTTTTTTTTGTTTTTTTTTTTTTTTTTGAGAAAATTTTTGACAATATTCGTAATCCTCTAATAGTGTAATAGTTTTTCTTCCCCCAAAATGTCCGGGATGTTATTTGGAAACCCCATCAGATAAGAGTTGAACAGTGCATCAGATAACAGGAGTTGGGAACTTTTCTTTTAAATGGTAAAATGGTCACATGTTTTTATATTGTATTCCGCCTTCAAGGCATTCAAAGCACTTTACAAAATTTTATAACTTTTTTTTTTTTTTTTTTTTTTACTTTGTTTTGCATTAGCTGTGGACGTGGCTGGAAGAGTTACAGAAGGAGCTTTTGGATGATGTCTATGCCGAATCGGTTGAAGCTGTACAAGACCTCATTAAACGTTTTGGCCAACAGCAGCAAACTACACTTCAGGTCACTGTCAATGTCATCAAGGAAGGGGAAGATCTCATCCAACAACTCAGGTAATGTACATTTACTTTATTTTTACAGACTATAAAGATTAATTATATTAATAGAGGAGATTATGGTGCTCCTATAGTCTAAAATTCCTCCCCATAGTCTAAAAGCAACCTGGATTATACATTGGCATCACAAAATGGTTGCCCATTGTCTTATCATAAACATTTTAAAGTAACTGGGCTAAAAAGACTGCACAGGCAGTAATCATCAGTTATATTCCACAAATTGTGTGAAATTAAATAATTGATCTTGTGCCACCATAGGCTCCCGGGAATCGAGGGGAAACACTATCACGGTTCGCCTTAAAAGTTTATTGACCCTCTTGTGTTTACGTAATACTAATCTGGAGAGGTGCAGGTACATGAAATGCATTATTATCTACATCACAAGTCAATTGTTTTATGGACACTCTTGAAAGCAGCCCTATGACAAAATGGTTAATAGTACTTGCCGAATTAGAAGTTCACAGTACCTCTTCATTATCATCTACCCACTTTTGTCTTTATTCTGTTCATCTCTCTCTCTAGAGTGTCAGATCCATAATGCATTCTTACATAAGTCTTTTATAAGCTCATCTAATTGCATGACAGTATCCCTTGGAGCAAACTGTGGCTCTGCACACCTTTTGTGTGCGTCACTCCATGTGCGCTTATCTCTCACAGATGAATCAACCATGAGCTAGTCAGGATACATCTAATCTTATTATAATTCTGCTTCATCACGTTTTGCCTCCTGTAAACTCTGCTGTCTGTGCATGTTTTCTTCATGCATGTGTGCAACTGTCACATTGATACATTTGAGACGGCATGACCTCTTTAACTTTCTCTCAACAGTCACACTCAGTTCAGTTCATTATAGGGCCTGTATTACTTACCCATCTCATCATTGTTATGTACATATTGTCTTGCCAACTGTTTCTAATTTATCCAACTATAAAGTCTGCTGTATCTGCTTATTCCGTAAATTGTTGTGGGTGCTATTATCATTATTCGGGCTGTATTTTGTATGGACTGGTCGATCTTGACAGCAAATAAGTTCTATGCTGACTATAAAGCTGTTTTAAAAGCTTTTCTGTTTTATAACTTTTTTTTTTTTTGCCGTGAAACTTCAAAAATGAAGTTTCAAAACTGAAATTCTCCATTGACATGAATGATATTCCCACTTAACTGGAAGTGTTACCACAAAAAAGCACGGTTTGGTAGCATTTAGAGGCAAAAGTGGGTGGGGTGGAATAAGGTCAATAATGAAAAATGCCTGCAAAAATGGCAACTTAAAAATCATCATTTCAGAAACTTCATAATCATTAAATCAAATATGGAGTGTAATAATTCTGAGCTTTGTGGTCAGCTTCACACTCCATTCATGTTTTGTGCAATACTTGAATCTCAACCACAGGCATGTTTTAGCAGCCTTCTCATGGACTATTTAAACATCATCATCGGGATAATAAAAAAAAACAAGATTACATTTTGTCAATGTTACTCATACCCACCTCTTTTGCTAATCAGTGGTTTTATGGCTGTCGATTCCCTCTGGATTCCCTCTGTAGCCCACCAGTCTGCCTCTGTTGGCTCATTGCTTGTGTGTGTTTTTGTGTTCACCAGGGACTCGGCCATTTCCAGCAACAAGACTCCCCACAACAGCTCCATCCACCACATCGAGAGCGTCCTGCAGCAGCTGGATGAGGCACAGGCCCAGATGGAGGAGCTCTTTCAGGAGCGCAAGATCAAACTGGAGCTCTTCCTACAGCTGCGGATATTTGAGCGCGATGCTATTGATGTGAGTGCACAACTGCGTGTGAACCAATTTGTGCAGGCATGAAGTATGGAGTTTGGATTTGAATTACATTATGAATTTTTAAGACAATATTTATTACTGCATTGCAGAGAGGTTTCCAGTATTGCAGAAAGTTTGTTTCTACAATACTGAAAATGCTCAGAAAAACTGATAGTGAATAAGACAGACTACATAAAGTACTAATAAAAAAAAATAATTTCCTCATCGTGGCTGAATCAAAGCAAAAGCAAAAAAACTATTTTTTTTCGGCATCCAAGACCCAATAAGATCCAATTCTATATATAATGTAGATCCATAATAACACTGGATTAAGAATTTGAATATAGAAATATCAGAAAGAGCAGTACAGTATCCCATCATCTACCTGTGTATTCTGGTTATATTGCAGATATTCATTCAGATCATGATATTGTTTATAGATAATTTCTGACCTGGACTCATGGAATGAGGAGCTGAGTGGGCAGTTGACTGAATTCGATACAGAAGATCTGACAGTGGCCGAGCAGAGATTGCAGCATCATGCTGATAAAGCTCTCACCATGAACAACCTCACATTTGACGTCATCCACCAGGGTCAGGAACTACTGCAGTACGTCAATGAAGTTCAGGCATCAGGTGAGAAAAGCCAGATGATTAATATTTCAGTGTTTTTGTTTTGTTTTTTTGCTTTGCCAACACATAGTCTATGGCCTGACCTTAAAATTCAAAGACTGGATAACACTACTGAGACAGGTTTGCTGTTGTAAAGCTTATTTGAATTAGAATTTGTTAAGCATGACCTCAACCATTATAACCAGTGGATGGGTAATGGCCTGATATAAATTTGGAGAGAATTTTACATTGCGACTCAGGCCTTTTTTTAATTAAGCTTTATTCAAACCAAGACTGTTTCTGCAAAGGCGTATGCTGTCTTTGATGCTCCACTCCTCCTAGAGGGTAGGCAAGAATTGTGATCAATTTTGAAACTGACTTGCGCTTTTTTGCCATAACACCCATAACATACATTTGGGACTTCACATTCTTGCTAAATGCCTTTTCTTGAGCTCTTTAGATTCTTTTATTGATTCTAAATTGATTAAATCCCAATAAAAACACAACAATATCTACTTGACATTGCAATGTACTGTTATGCTGATCATTGTGCATTTCTTACAGAACTGGCATTGCTAGTTTATTATGTAGGTGTTGTGCACTTGTGTTTGTCACCTTTGGTCAGCAGCTGTGAAAAAGCACCCACTCACAGACCAGAATACCTTGTGGGTGATTTAACATAGGTTACATCACATATTGGAATAAAGAATTGTTAATCATAATAATTCATACTCTTGCCTTATACTTGTTAGATGGCAGACAGAAATACCATTATGAGATGCCTTTTCAATGAGCCTCTTCTGACTGGTTATACAATTGTTTTGCAGGTGTGGAGCTACTCTGCGACAGAGATGTTGACATGGCAACGCGGGTTCAGGAACTGCTGGAATTTCTTCATGAGAAACAGCAAGAGTTGGACCTGGCAGCCGAGCAGCACCGCAGACACCTGGAACAGTGCGTCCAGCTTAGGCACCTCCAGGCTGAAGTCAAGCAGGTAATTCTTTGTGGTGTTTGGTGCCATCTGTAGGGGAGTACTTGTAACTACAGCTATAATAAAGTAGTCTTTTGCCACTTTTTCTGAGTTTGGATCTAATTTGCTGGCAGAAAAAAAAAAAATTTTCTCACTTTCAGAAAAGGCCAGTTCTATCACAAAAGAAAATTTTATTCTGTTGCCTGGACAGAAGTGTCCAGTTGATAAAAAGAAATCTGAAATGTAACTTGGACTGACGGATCACACAGATGACTAGTTCCATGTTACCTGTTATTATTATTATATTATTATAATATTAATATTATTTTTGCCTTTTCATGCCTGATTCAACAAATGAAGTGTCTCCTACATGATGATGTTGATGATTTCTGGGCATTGTTTTGTTCTCTTGACACTGTTTAAATTAACTGCCTACCCTATTGTTTTACGTGAATGGCATCTGATTGTCATCCAGGTTCTTGGCTGGATTCGTAATGGTGAGTCGATGCTTAACGCTGGTTTGATCACGGCCAGTTCCCTGCAAGAAGCCGAGCAACTGCAACGAGAACATGAACAATTCCAACACGCTATAGAGGTTTATAATACAAATATAGCTGAAATATACAACTATAAAATTGTAACATTTTTAATAATACATGATGTGTCTTGTGCAGAAAACCCACCAGAGTGCCCTGCAGGTTCAGCAAAAGGCAGAAGCCCTCCTTCAAGCCAACCACTATGACATGGACCTGATTAGAGACTGCGCAGAGAGTGTGGCATCCCACTGGCAGCAGCTCATGTTGAAGATGGAGGACAGACTGAAGCTGGTGAACGCCTCTGTGGCCTTCTATAAAACATCGGAGCAGGTGTGCAGTGTACTGGAGAGCCTGGAGCAAGAGTACAAACGGGAGGAGGACTGGTGCGGGGGAGCAGACAAACTGGGACCCAACTCTGAGACCGACCACGTCACCCCCATGATCAGCAAACATCTGGAGCAGAAGGAAGCGTTTTTGAAGGTAGTAATCAAGCATATTGTTATATTATTGGCGTAATCTTTTGGGAGAAGCTGGCTAAATCTTATCATTCATGTGTAGATGTGGGCAGATGATTGAAGTATAGATGATGTGTGAATGTGGTTTTGGACATATGTATATTTTTCAGTATTTATTGTGTAATTTAATGAAAAATACTATTAAAAGTAGGGTTATTTCTGCACTTTTGTTTTGCATTTTATATTGGATTGGTCTTTGTCTTTAACCTCACCTGAGTAGAGATGAAGAGATGTTTTAGCACATTTCTTATTGATTGCTATAATATCATTTAAATATTTGAAAAAAAATTGAAATACTATTTTTGGTCAATATTTCCCATTCCTATTTAGGCATGCACCTTAGCCAGAAGAAATGCTGACGTCTTCCTGAAGTACATGCACAGGAACAGTGTGAACATGCCCGGGATGCTGAGCCACGTCAAAGCTCCGGAACAACAGGTGAAGAACATTCTGAATGAGCTGCTTCAGAGGGAGAACCGGGTGCTTCATTTCTGGACCATGAGGAAGAGGCGTTTAGACCAGTGCCAGCAGTATGTGGTCTTTGAGCGCAGCGCCAAACAGGTGAGGGGACTCAAACTCAATCCTTAAATGTCCCATATTACACAAAGTTAACAGGTGTGAGCTAGCTTTAAGCCATAATGTTGTTACATCCTCAAAAACATACCTGGAGTTCTGTTTTGTTTCAGTCACACATTGTTGAATGAAACAAAACCTGTCTACTTCTCTAAAGCTCAAAATGCTCTTGTAATGTTACACCTTAGTTCCACCTCGTGTTATGTTATGAAGGTAGTTTTCAAATTAATAGTTACCTTTTACCTTTAGCTTCATAGAGATAGGCAATTCCATTACTGAAGTCATCCAAATTATTCTAGTGAAGATGTATGGAGTTTAAAAGCACAGTGGAGCACTTCCTGTATTACCACATGACATCACAAGGTGGAACAGAGCGTTTTCTCTTTGCAAACAAGAAACAAAACAAAAGTCCAGGTACTCTTGATGAGCGGAATAGGCCATTTAAGTTTGAAACATTTGCAAGGATGTTTTAATTTAAATAATATTTCTTGTTTCTTTAGGCTTTGGAGTGGATTCATGACACTGGGGAGTTCTATTTGTCAACACATACCTCCACTGGCTCCAGCATCCACCACACACAGGAACTGCTGAAGGAGCATGAGGAGTTCCACATTACAGCCAAGGTATATCTATACAGATCTTATGTAACTGCAATTTGAGTCAGCAAAATCTTAAAGACTGCCATTTAGATAATATAATTTCCTCTACAAAGAACTAAATATTTTGTCTTTTTGTAGAAAAATCTTGTTGTACCTGTAGTTTCTACCTCTTCAAACATGTCATGGAATTCTTGTATTTGTTTAATTCCATGTTTCACTTTATGTTAACAAAAGCTCGCGGAGTTGTTTACAATGTTAACTCTGACCCGAATGCTATGTTTAAACATATATCACAAATCTAATCACAATCGCAGTACCAAAATTCTGTATCCCTAGATTTTACATAATGCCTCTTCTTTTGTAGCAAACTAAAGAGCGTGTTAAGTTGCTTATTCAGTTGGCCGAGGGCTTCTGTGATAAAGGCCACAGTCACGCTGCAGAAATAAAAAAATGGGTGACAGCTGTGGATAAAAGATACAGAGACTTCTCCCTGCGCATGGACAAATACCGCTGCAGCCTCGAGAAGGCTCTGGGCATCTCTCCCGACTCTAACAAAGCTGTGAGTAAGGCCTAACATCTGCACACTGTTAAACATTTAAAAGACAATAATGGTTTTACGTTTGCTCCCTTTCAGAGTAAAGACCTCCAGTTGGACAATATACCTGCTACGGGGTCAGAGGTCAAGCTGAGAGATGCTGCTCATGAGCTGAATGAGGAGAAACGCAAGTCTGCACGCAGAAAAGAGTATGTTCCTATTGAGACCATTTTTAGGAAGTACCCTGAAAATGTGAACTTAAAATGACAGCTTGTTGATTTTACTGATTTTTTTTTTTTAATTATTAGGTTTATCATGGCTGAGCTAATCCAGACAGAGAAGGCCTATGTGCGTGACCTGCGGGAGTGCATGGATGTGAGTTGAAATTCATGCCAGTTGAAAAATATGTCACAATATGTTCAGTGAGTTATACTGTTATACTTTTATTATTTTCTCTTCTTATGTACTCTTCTTGTAGACCTATTTGTGGGAGATGACCAGTGGTGTGGAAGAGATTCCCCCAGGAATTGTCAATAAAGAGCACATCATCTTTGGAAACATGCAGGACCTTTATGAATTTCACCATAAGTAAGACCATGTTCATAAATACTACAACAGATGTTTGCATAATAGCACAGAATGTACTTTTTACATATGGAAAGTCAACAGATTTGAATTGTAAATTATTCCCATTGTAGCATCTTCCTCAAAGAGCTGGAAAAGTATGAGCAGCTGCCAGAAGATGTCGGCCACTGTTTTGTCACATGGGTATGTACTGTTGTTCCCAGCCTGGTATTTTTTGGGGATCTACTTTTTATTTTTGTCAACAACCTAATCTAATGTATCTTCTTTACCAGGCTGACAAGTTCCAGATGTATGTGAACTATTGTAAGAATAAACCAGACTCCACTCAGCTTATCCTGGAACATGCTGGGAATTACTTTGATGTGAGTGTAATTTTAGCTTAAATGCACCAAACAGTATTTAGACTGGTTTTGTTTGCTAATCCTTTTGTTCTTTATTCTGTTCACAGGAAATTCAACAGAGGCATAGACTCGCCAACTCCATCTCATCATATCTAATCAAACCTGTGCAGAGAATCACAAAGTACCAACTTCTTCTGAAGGTACCCCACCACCACTACACGCATGACACTTCTGTCAATATGGCAACCATCAATGTCTGCCTCCTTGTGTACTAATCATGTTTAGGAGTTACTGACCTGCTGTGAAGAGGGTAAAGGAGAGATTATAGATGGTCTTGAAGTTATGCTCAGTGTTCCCAAAAGAGCCAATGATGCCATGCACCTCTCAATGCTAGAAGGTACATTCATACTGAATTATTTTCTTGAAAATATTTTAGCTTTGTTAACTTTCATGAAACTCAAAATTTTTCAGGTTTTGATGAGAACATAGACTCCCAGGGTGAGCTGATACTACAAGATTCCTTCCAAGTTTGGGATCCCAAAACGCTGATCCGAAAAGGCCGTGAGCGACATCTTTTCCTCTTTGAGATGTCTCTAGTTTTTAGTAAGGAGGTCAAGGACTCAAACGGCAGGGGCAAGTACATCTATAAGAGCAAGCTCTATGTAAGTTATTCTCACTATTTACATGTGCTTGTTTACTGAACACGTTACAATAATAAAATAAAATTTTGATTTCCAGACGTCAGAGTTGGGGGTTACAGAACATGTTGAAGGAGATCCATGTAAATTTGCTCTCTGGGTTGGACGCACTCCAACAAATGATAACAAGATTGTGCTCAAGGTACGCACTCTTTAAATCTCTGTGGAAATCCCAGGGTTAAACTGATGCCCTATTAAGATTTGGCCACTTCAGATGAATTGTAGTATTGATGGTGTAAACATCAGTTTAACCCTTTTGGATACTCTTTCTGTCTTTCTCTTGTGTGCCCCTCACTGGTGCACCTGTTGAGGGGCTTTAGCTCTGCTCGACAGCTTGTTTAACTGCATGAGCAGCTGGCAAAGCCGTTTTCTCTGGTTCCAAGCTCTCTCTCTTCCCCTGTCCTTCCTCTCAGTTAAAATCTGCTTCATCCTGTCTTTAACAACCGTGCATATTTCTGGGGCTGTGTTTTTCTGTGGATATTTGTATTTCTAATGCTCTGGGTCAACATGCTTGCACCAGCTGCTGACACTAATTTTATTATGACAAGAAGCACCGATTGGTGTAAAGGGATATCTAACTGAAAAAGTAACCCTTAATTGCTGTTATTACAGAAAATGTAAAAAATTGCCAGCTTTTGGAACAGCATGGATCCAAACTTCTATTTTTCTCTAATGTAGACTACCAAACTAACCATTCAGAAAATTCTTGTTTTGTGTGCTTAAATGAAGTGCGTCTCATGAAAGACTAATATACATGTCCAAGCACACCATTCTACTGTTGCTCATTTAATTGGTGTACACATGGAGGCAGTTTATCCCTGTTGTGTGTCTCTACCAAAGTCTTATGTCAGTACAAATACAATTAATGTCTTAAGCATATTCTGAATAAATAAAGTGAAATTTCCTTTTATATTTTAAATTTAAAGCTAAGTCAGGGATCCAAACATGGCGCCACGGTGAGTACAAACTCCCATAACACAGCCCTTAGCAACTTCAATCTCTGAATAAATTTTTGTTTCCAATTTTATTTGGAAAAAATACGTATATAACAAATCATCTCAATATGACATTAATCTTGAGTCACGATATTACCTTCACCAGGCATCTAACATTGAGAACAAGCAAGATTGGATTAAGCACATCAGGGAGGTGATCCAGGAGCGCACCATTCACCTGCGAGGAGCTCTAAAAGAGCCTATTCACATACCCAAAGCAACAGCTGTCAAACATCACAAAGGAAGAAGGTAAATTATTATACAAGCATACAGACTGTAGAGATGTTAGAGGAGCAGACATAAGCTTGACATTGTACTTTGTATTGAAGGGATGGAGAGGATTTGGACAGTCAGGGCGAAGGCAGCAGTCAACCAGACACCATCTCACTGGCATCCCGCACTTCCCAAAACACCATGGACAGTGACAAGGTGAGAAACTGACAGGAATGTAAGTGGGCTGTTGATTTCTCCTGTATCTGACCACATCTTCTCTCTGTGTGTCAGCTCTCTGGAGGCTGTGAGCTCACTGTGGTCATCCATGACTTCATGGCCAGTAACAGTAATGAGCTGACAGTGCGGCGGGGACAGACTGTGGAGGTACTGGAGCGATGCCATGATAAACCAGACTGGTGCCTAGTCCGGACCACAGACCGCTCCCCAGCTCAAGAAGGGCTGGTACCCTGCTCAATGCTTTGCATTGCACATTCAAGATCCTCCATGGAGATGGAAGGCATCTATAACCACAAAGGTGCAAAGATGCTCATTGTTAGTGTGTTGATAAGTCGCTGATGTGATAGACACTAGTGTAAACTTGATTTCTCTTTTCAGACACATTGTCAGTGTGCAGTAATGATGCAATCATGCCTGGCTCCTCCGCTACACTTCAGCCAAATCATGGCATAGGTTCACACACATCACCAGGGCCAAAACGTCCAGGTAAATGCCAGAACAAATGTCTTTATTAACTCCATCAGAGGTTTGCTAAAGAGTTGTTTTTTTTACTCTAAGGCAACACACTTAGAAAGTGGCTCACAAGCCCGGTTCGACGCCTAAGCAGTGGCAAAGCTGACGGCCATGTGAAGAAGATTGCCACCAAACATAAGAAGAATCGTGACGTCAGGAAGAGCGGAGAGATGACTATAGGCTCTCAGAAAGACTCTGATGAAAGTGCAGCCACACCACAAGATGAGACCGTGGAAGAGGTCAGTGTGAACAATTATCATGTGAACTCTTTTTTTGCAATAATATTGGTAGAGCTTTTAGGACCCAGTGTTAAAGTGTATTTTAATGTTATTTTCTTGTTACTGTTTAAATTCCAGAGGGTGCGTAACGAGGGTCTGTCCAGTGGCACCTTATCCAAATCTAGTTCTTCCGGGATGCAGAGCTGTGGTGAAGAGGAAGGGGAGGAGGGCCCTGATGCTGTACCTCTACCACCTCCTATGGCAATCCAGCAGCATAGCCTTCTGCAACCAGACACACAGGACGACAAGGTAAAAAGGACCAGTGAAAATATTCATCAGTCTTATAAGTGCACAATTTTCATATTTTCTTGGCACAGTTTTCTTTCAGTCTGCCCTCATTTTAAGCAGTACATGGTGACGTGTCTGAGACGGCCCTAGTCTCCACACCTTGGAGACTTCTGACACTAATTTCTGTTTCTCTTTTGTTTTGTTTCCTGGTTGTATTGTTTGCCGTTTGCCATGCTGTAGCATTATCTTGATTTATGTCCTGTCTTTGCTTTGTCTCAGTTTCCATATCTCTCCATCTGAGCTGCCCAGCTCTTCCCTCTGTCTTTCCCCAGCCAGTTCCTTAATGCTCTTCTTCCTCTTTCCTCAGCTTTAAATAATAGCTTCTTCTTATTTCAGGAAACAGTGTTTTAGAAATTGAGTTTTAAATTTTCATTTCTGGTGATTATAATTTCACATTTCTTTAATTATCTTCTCAATGCCATTCCCCTGGCTTGAGCTGAGCTTGATCTTAAAAGGGTTTTGTTTCTTGTGAAAGAGTCATTGAGGAAACGTATTGAGCATAGTTATAGTCATTAAGAAAATGTCTAAAAATGCATTCTTCAAAGAAATAAGATAAACAGTACCAGATCAGAATACTTGTTTCTATTAAACTTTACATTTTGATACCCCTGCTCAAAAAATAAAACAAAATATGGACTGTAACCCTTCCCAAACACCTTATTTAAAAAAAAAAAATCAAAGACAGTCCCGTTGTTATTCCCGATCCCTCATATCCTCGCTCGTCCTCATCCCCTTTTACCCTGTGTGCGTAACATCATTACCCATGCGAGTAATTGGCATCTTTAAATGCTGGCGAGGCCACAAGGGCACACAACCTCACCCAGAAATCCTAATTGGGGAAAGTCTTGAAGCACATACAGCAAGGGTGAGAGTCTCCTGCAATATGTATATTCATACATTCTGTAATGCATTCTGCCATCCCTGTTAGCATTTTATTTTTTTAGCTACAGCTCATCTTCACATAAAATACCCTATTCAGTTTATTTTTACCTTCAAATTATTTGCATTTTGCATACATTTCCATTCAGTTTTCATAAAATCCATTTCCATATTGAATTTTTTTCTGTGCAAAATTGCATAAAACCTTGTAAATACACGTAAATGATTCATAACACACATTCTTGAGTTTAACTTGCATTTCATTTGCTTGTGTAAGAAATTAAATTAATCCTTACAAAACTAATATGAAATATTTAATATAGGTCTAACTTGGTGATGTTAAGCATGCTCTGTGCTTGTCTAATTTTGAAGTTTTACAAAATACGGCTTCTAATTCAGCTGCATTTAAATTGTGGAAAAAAAACAAAAAAAAAACAAAGTATATAAAGTTTCACACTGCCCGCCTAAACTGATTGTATCCAGTGCTCAACCTTGATATATTTTTTTGCCTTCTCCTTTCTGCTTAGGCTTCCTCTCGTCTCTCAGTGCGTCCATCTAGTTCAGAGACACCCAGTGCTGCAGAGCTTGTTAGTGCCATTGAAGAACTGGTTAAAAGCAAGATGGTGAGATGGAAAAACTATAGCACAGTAGAATAAAGGTTGGTTAAGTTTGTGCTTACCATGAGTTTACTGGTTCAGGCTCTAGAGGATCGGCCTAGTTCACTGTCAGTGGAACAGGGAGATAGCAGCTCCCCCTCGTGCAACCCGTCAGACCAGTCTCTTCTGTCCTCTTCATCTCCCATGGAAGAAATGGATGATCGCAGGGCCAGCATCCTTAAGAAAAGACAGTATGTGCTCAAGAAATACCATGTTTATAGTAAATGCTAATGTTTTGATAATGTTATGTTTATGTTATGTTTTTATTCATTATTTTAGGTACATCCTTCTTGAGCTTGTTGAGACAGAACGAGATTATGTTCGAGATCTGAGCCTAGTTGTTGAGGTAAGTTGTTAGGTTTTGTGGTTTGACAAGCTGTGGTTTCTTTATAACCCATCAGATAAATGAGAATAACATTATTATTATTATTATTATTATTATTATTATAGGGCTACATGAACAGGATGAAGGAAGAGGGTGTTCCTGACGATATGAAAGGAAAAGACAAAATAGTGTTTGGAAACATCCATCAGATCTATGATTGGCACAAAGAGTAAGTGCACACATTCTCTTAAAAAAAAACTACACATCACTTTAAAACAACTAAAACTGTTACCATCCCATTCAGTTACTTTCTTGGGGAGCTGGAGAAATGTTTGGAGGACCCTGACAAACTGGGACCACTCTTTCTAAAACAGGTAATTTTTGATATATTTTGGTGCTTTTTATACTGACACTGCTTTTTATTATGACACTTTGAGTTCCTGGATTATCTAATATTGTTATTTTGGTATTTGTACACAGGAGCGAAGATTAAACATGTACGTGGTGTACTGCCAAAACAAGCCTAAGTCGGAGCACATTGTCTCGGAGTATCTTGACACTTATTTTGAGGTATTTAACAGATGAAATCAAATGTCTATTGATTTTATATTGTCTGTTAGGGTGACTGTTTACTCTTTTGTGTAGGACCTAAAGCAGAGACTTGGGCACAGGCTGCAGATCACTGACTTGCTCATAAAACCAGTGCAGAGGATCATGAAATACCAGCTACTGCTTAAGGTGGACCATAATGCTGCTTATATAAATTTAAAATCTATCTTTGGGATAAATTAGAATTTTAAATTTTTTTATTTTCATGATAGGATCTTTTGAAATATTCTAAGAAGGCTGGGCTGGAGTCTATGGAGTTGGAGGTACATGTTTAAAGTGATTATTTTATGGAGACAGATCTGTTAATTAAAATTTCTTGCTTTTTGTAATCTTTACAGAAAGCAGTGGAAGTCATGTGCATTGTGCCAAAAAGATGCAATGATATGATGAATGTAGGCCGACTTCAGGGATTTGACGTAAGAGTTTTTGACTAGGACAGCATACGACATTCCTCTTCTTTCGCATAATTTCATACATATCTTTGTATTCATTTGACTCCAGGGGAAGATTGTGGCGCAGGGCCGTCTTCTGCTGCAGGATACCTTCATGGTGTCTGACCCCGAAAGCAGTTTGCATGGTCGTATGAAGGAGAGAAGAGTCTTTCTGTTTGAACAGATGGTTATCTTTAGTGAGCCACTGGACAGAAAGAAGGGTTTTTCTTTGCCAGGCTTCCTCTATAAACACAGCATCAAGGTAGGATAATGGAAGAAAAGTAGAGCTTTTTAATGTCATACAAAAACAATACTTGAACTGTCTTTTTTCATTCTTCTCTGCAGATCAGCTGTTTGGGCCTTGAGGAGAATGTTGAAGGTGATCCCTGCAAATTTATACTGACGTCTCGCTCCTCGAATGGCATTATTGAATCATTTGTGCTCCACTCTGCTCACCCCGGGGTGCGTGAGGTCTGGACCCTACAAATTAGTCAGATATTGGAAAGCCAACGTAACTTCCTCAATGGTAGGCTTTAAAACGCTTACTGTTTTTTCCGCACTATAGGGCGCTCTGGATTATAAGGCGCACTGTCATTGAATGGTCTATTTTCAAACTTTTTTCACATATAAACCGCACTGGACTATAAGGCGCATTAAACGAAACACTACAGTTAGATGGACTTTGGACTTTGTTTGGCATGTTCACAGTGACTCTCAGCTTTGTTCAATTGTGGCGCGTAGGGAGGGTGCTGTCTGGGATCGCTGGATGGTCGGCGTGTTCGCAGTGACTCAGTTGTTCAGTTGTGGCTAGAAGTGGCACATTGCACTCACTTTTTCGGTTTGTTCCTCCATTCCATTCCTCGTCTGCGTGGAGTGTTGTGTGGCTGCGGGTGTGTTTCGCTGTGCGATCGCTGTCTGCTCTGTGCATGTTTGCGTGTGCAGTGGGTGGTGCGGTTTTGTAGTTTACTGAAGTCGTGCTGGGACACCCGAGTGGATTCGTGTATAGGGTGCTCTGGATTGTGGGGCTCGCAGTCGTTTTTTGATGGGGTTGGAGGCTTATGAGTGCGCCCTATAGTGCGTAAAATACGGTAGTTATTTTGCACCCCCCATAAAACACTTCAACATTGTAACTAAAATATTAACTTCTCTAGCACTCACATCACCGATCGAGTTCCAGAGGAACCATATTGGAGCGAATGTGGGCTCTTGTTCTCCTAACATGGGAGCTCTGAGTGGAGGCAGCTCATTGCCTGCTGCTGCAAACTCCCAGGTTAGCTCTATCCCTTCAGGTCCTCCAGGAGGCTCCCGGCGACCATCCAGGATCCCCCAGCCCTCTCGTTTACCACAGCCCACACGCCATCACCCCAGCACTGACACTGACAGCCCCCACAAAATGTCAGGTATGAAGTATGCACAGATTATACATATTTGTCTTTGAAAGAAAATGTGACTGAAGTGTGAGTTTTACCTACTTGTGATTCAGGTTTGTCACCCCGTCCTGTCCCCTCCTCTCTCATCCCTTCAGGGAGTAGTCCACAAAGCAAACGTTCTAGTCAAAGCTCAGAGGACCAAGTACAGGCTAACACTCCAGCCAGTGCTGTATCTCCCCTTCCTCGTGCCACAGTGGGGCCCTTGCCCTCTACACCCATTGCCAAAGTTCGGCCTGGAGCCGTGTCCCCTATGGCCTCACCAATGGCCACTCCTGCTTTTGGCAAAGAAGCCCAGGTAGCGCCCCCTCCCAGCCCTGGTCACAAGTCTGGACCAGGTTTCTGGAGCTCCATGCCAGCTTCCCCAGCCAGCCGGCCTGGCTCGTTCACCTTCCCTGGGGAAACGGGAGAGACTCCAGTGCGTCAGAATTCAAATCCGGTCCAGGCTGGTTCTGGATCTGGGAGCCAAAATCAGTCCCACAGACACTCCACCCACAGCAAGGACGCTGATCGCATGAGTACATGCTCCTCTGCCAGCGAGCAGTCCATCCAGTCCACCCAGAGCAATGGGGTAAGACTATAGCCCCCTGCTGCTCCAACTAACAGGCACAGTGAGCCCTGGTCTGTCCTGTCTGCCTGCTGAAGCCAGTGCTACTAATCTGTCCCTACTGATCATTTCTACTTCTCTTCACTCGACTGTCTGTCGCAGCCGTCTGCACTTAACTGATTTCGGGTTGACTCTCCTCTGATTAGCTTTGTACAGCTTCGGTCAAGGCTCTCTGTAGATGACTTTCTCTAACAAAGCTTTTACTAACCCCTGACTCCCTTTTGGCCGCCCTTAACCTCCTGCTGTCTTCATGATTTCATACTCAACACTTCAAATGTACTTTTCTGCAACTAACGCCAACGTTTGTGGTTTTGCCCTCAAACGTGTCCTTACAAATCATTGAACCTTGCTGCCTCTCATCTTTGTGTGGGAGTAAAAGGCAAAGGCAGTAAAAAAAAAAATTGCATCTTTTCCTTTAGTTTCTTTCATCAAATGAAAATGATTACTGTTCTTTAGACTTGATAAATGTTCAAGATTAAGATTTCACTACTGCATTCACTTACTGTACATGTATGCATATGAATTGTAACAGTAATCTGTATTCTTGTATTTTGCAGAGTGAAAGCAGCAGCAGCAGTAGCGTATCCACAATGTTGGTGACTCAGGACTACATGGCTGTTAAGGAGGATGAGATCAGCGTTTCACAGGGAGAGGTGGTCCAGATCTTAGCCAGCAACCAGCAAAACATGTTCCTGGTTTTCAGGGCAGCGACTGAGCAGGGCCCCGCTGCTGAAGGCTGGATTCCTGGATTTGTGCTTGGACACACCTCTGCCACTGTCCCAGAGTGCCCCGAGGGATCTGTCAAGTAAGACATGACATCACGCATAACAGGAGACACATTAGACTGATGGCATATATTTCTCATCTTGTTAATAGTTTTCTCTCTAAATTTGAAGTGATGTTTTTTTTTGTTTGATTTGTTTTGTTTTTTTGTCAGTAGAAAATCTTCCTCTTGGCACACATCATTACGCATCCGTAAGAAGTCTGAAAAAAAGGATAAAGAGGCCAAAAAGGAAACCAAGCTGGAAAATGGTTACAGGAAGTCCAACAAAGTATCTGTAAAGGTAAAAGTACTAAAATAAGATCAATTTTATTAGTTTACTTCAACATATGATTCTATCCCTAAAATGGTTCTGCATATCCTATTGCAGCTTCTAAATCCCAACTATATCTATGATGGTAAGAATATTTTGTATTTTAAGATATGTATAGCACTTGTTACTTAAAGTTTCTAAAAGTTGTCTTTGTTCAGTTCCCCCTGAGTTTCTTGTTCCACTGAGTGATGTGACTTGTGACAATGGAGAGAGCGTCACCCTTAGGTGTAAAGTTTGTGGTCGACCCCGGGCTTCCCTTACTTGGAAAGGTCCCAATCAGAGCACCCTGACCAACAATGGACACTTCAGCATTGCTTACAGGTAACAACCATAAAAATATCCGAATTCTGATGGACATCCAAAACTTTACTGAAAATAATTAGGTCTTAAACAGAATACAGTAGATTTTAATATTGTTACATGTTTTACACAGAATGACTAAGTAGTAAGTTATGTGTTTTATTGTTGTTATAGTGATGCAGGTGAAGCCACGCTGCGGATTATTGGTGTGGATTCTGACGATGATGGACTTTACACTTGTGTTGCCACAAATGAACTTGGTACTGTAACATCCACAGCCAATCTCAGAGTCCTTGGTAAGATTAAATTTAACAGTGTAAACCAAATGAGGATGTGTCATCTGTATAATGTCCTATTATGTCTTCAGCTGTGTCCAGGGATGGTGTCAGGGTGAGCTGGAAGGACAACTTTGAGTCTCATTACGCTGAAGTGTCTGAACTTGGCAGGTAAATTCAGGAAAATAATCTTATACAAAGAGTATGCTTGAACAGAACTGACTGTCTCTTGTGTTTTAAACATTTCCCAGGGGTCGCTTCTCTGTTGTGAAGCGTTGTGAACACAAAGGTACAAAGTGTGCTGCTGCTGTTAAACAAGTGAACAAGAAACTGATGCGACGGGACAGGGTGACCCAAGAGCTCAGTCTCCTTCATAGGCTACAACACCCCAACATAGTCAGCCTTATAGACACGTATGAATCCCACAGCAGCTACACGCTGGTTCTGGAGATGTGAGTAGTCATGCCTCACACAAGTTTGTCATATTTGTATTTTTACTTTTTGGTCATATGTTGTGGCGCATGCTTGTCTCTGTTGCACAGAGTCGATCAGGGCCGCTTGTTGGACTACATAGTGCGCTGTGGGAATCTAACTGAGGAGAGAGTTGCCAGCTTCTTGCGGGATGTTTTAGAAGCTTTACACTACCTGCACAACTGTAGGATTGTGCATTTGGACATAAAGGCAAGTAATTTATATTCAATTATTCAAAGAGTAAATATTATATATTGGTAAATAAATAAACTGACATAATAAAATGAATGTCTGTTTTGTTTTCAGCCTGAGAACCTCTTGGTGGCCCACAGCCCCATTGGCCAGCCAGTGGTCAAACTCATAGACTTTGGAGATGCTATCCAGCTCAACAGTGCACACTACATCCACCCCCTGTTGGGCAGTCCTGAATTTGCGTCCCCAGAATTAGTGTTGGGCGAGCCAGTGTCTTTGACCTCTGACCTCTGGAGTCTAGGTGTGGTGACATATGTGCTGCTGAGCGGCGCATCTCCTTTCCTGGATGAGAGTGCAGAGGAGACCTGTCTGAACATCTGTCGACTGGACTTCAGCTTCCCCAGAGACTACTTCCATGGCGTAACACAGGCGGCTCGGGACTTTGTGTGTCTGCTGCTGAGGACTGACCCAGGCAGGAGGCCTCCAGCGGGACTGTGCCTCCAGGAGCCATGGCTCCAGCCGGGCAGCCAGGCCCAGGGAGAGTTCTGTCTGGACACCTCCCGACTCATTGCCTTCATGGACCGGAGGAAACATCTAACTGATGCCCGCCCCATAGGAGGAGTCCGAAGCTTTATTCAAAGTCGTCTTCAGTCCAGAGTTTGACACTATCGATTCACTAATCTATTTCCTCTGGCCCAAGCCCTTTCAATCCACCTGTAGATCTGCAGCACAGGTCTACGTATGTGTTAATTCAGTGCACAGGTTGTGGACCTATGGATCTAGAGATTAAATGTCCATAATAAATAATGAATGCTGATCTGATCTTTTTCACTGACCAACATTTCAGGCCTGTAGTCCTCTCACCTTAAATTTAAAGTTTGTCAGAGCCCTTGAGAACCAAGTTCTCTCCTGCAACAGATGCTCTTATCTACTGCTGCTTGCTAACACTTAACAACATATTTTGTCAGGTAACAAAGGACTAAAAGAAAAAATGAAGTAATTTATTTTTTAAGAAATAAAACTGAGCAGTTTGAATTGGCAGATGCCACTGGACAGATGTGGAGCTATTAGAACAAAGTGATGCCATCAAAGCAAAATGCCTACTGCCTCCTTATGGAGAAAGAGAACGAAACTGTGTTGAGCTCTTTTTACTTAAGTACAAACTTTCTTATAGAAACTATATATAGGAAAACAAGTACTGTCTTTCAGGACAAGAAGAATGCAAATGTCAGGAGTTGCTGTGCTACTTTGACTCATCATATCCTGAAGACAATAATAGACATTTGTACGTGCACTCAGAGCTTTTAATGGCTGCGCTAACATTAATAACAAAACAATGGACATTTGCCATTTGCTTTTAATAGAACTAACCTTGTGTTGAGCAGTCTGGAAATGTTCAGGCCTTATCTGTAAATAGACAGATGCCTTCTTCCCTCAAAGCAGCAGTTTCTGGATAAAACCTTGATGGCAGTGCTCATTGCCAATCACAGGGGGAATGTGAAGGCAGAAGAAGACTGATACTGTAAATGCACTCATTGTATGTTAAGTTTATCATGTGCAATGTTGCGGCTTTAACATTTTATGCAACTATTTATGAAGACATCTGTTGTATCTGTAATAAATCTATAGAAAAGCACGTACTTGGTACTGCAAGCACTGCTATAGTAGTTTGTGTTTATTTGATCTCGTTTTTATGAGTTCAAGGCCGGGCTTTTATTACAGGTCACCCTCTGGATCATCACAATGTGATCAAAACTAATGTATCATTTTTGCCCTGTATGCCTGCGTAGTATTGGTACACCAAAGTTGTTCAAGCTTTATAGTACTTGATACAAACTGTGTTAGTTTCACTTGGGTTTACTAAGACCTTGCTGTTTACACTAGTTAAATAACACCATTGGTCATTAGAGCATTTCTGTTCATGCTTAAAATTGTAAATAAAGCCAATTCTCAAACTTACTCAAAAATATAAATTAATCTGATAGGGATGATTCACTGAAACTTTATTTATTATTGCAGATGCCATTCAAACAAGCAAACTTAAACTGAATGCAACAGTTTAGGTTTTATTTTGTTTTCTCAGTGTTTAAGTTACATGTTTTTTAATCTTTGCATGTATATTTTTGTACAGATCATATTTTCCACTTGTAAATATTCTCATTTTGTCATCATTTATTTGGAAATTAAAACTATTGAACACATCTGACTTTTTGTTTTCTATTTCTTTACCATTCTTTGTTTTGTTTTGGCTACACAAGCCCGAGGGAGGCAGTACCCTCATCCCTATGAAATGGGGCACCATCCTAGTTACCTCCGCCAAGGAGGTTATGTTTTTGCCGGCGTTTGTTTGTTTGTCTGTTAGCAACATAACTCAAAAAGTTATGGATTGTGATGAAATTTTCAGGATTTGTTGGAAATGTGAAAAGGAAGAACTGATTTCATTTTGGGGGTGATCCGGAAGAAATCCTGGATTCTGGATCACGTTGAAATTTTAGTTAACATTGTGGTAAATGGGGCCAAAAATTTTGTTTCTCAATATCTCGGTTAATTATTGACCAAACCCCATGAAATTTGACTCAGGGATGGACAATGGGATCCTCTTTCATATTCCAAAGGCTGATCCGGATCTGATCCAAAAGACTGATTTTATCGCAATTTATATAAAAAATGGGGGTAGTCCTTGGCAGAGGTCTGCGCTCTCTGAGTGCTTTTCTAGTTTTAATTGTTTTAAGTCAATGGCAGATGTGAAACCTGTTCCCCTTTCCTTCACCTGGCTTTTGTTTACCTGTGATCTCAGACGGTCTTCTGCCAGGCCAGAGCTGGTACAGTATCAGACAGACACATAGATGACATCTAGTGGTGATATATGAGAATACAACAGGGATGGGTCACCATTCTGGCTACAGATGGTAGCTTTAAGACACAGTCTGTGTTGAACTTTGTTTTGGCCAGTCTGCTTAAATAGGGAAAAATTATGACCCTGAATATGTAGCCTTCTCCACAAAGCACTCTGAATACTTTGTATTGCACTTCTCATTAATTCTAGCAGGTGGCAGTACAAATCCACAAATAACATTGTGTATGTTTTTGTTACCGTTAGATTATATTTTTTTTATCATTATGTAACATCTGATGTCCATATACAATCAACTTGTTGAAAGAAAACACAAGTTAAATCTTTTGGTTTATAGCAATTTTGTCCTTTATTCTAAGTTCCAATACAGATAATATATCAGTCCCTTATTTGTACAAAAATACCTGATCAGGATACAATGTAGATCCAGGAGCCATACAGATGTATATAGAATGAAGCAAAGCACAGTGGGAATATTTGAAAATGAACAAGGGTTATTATTTGCACTGTTTTTTTCCTTTCTTTCCCTGAAATATTTTCTCAAGCTTATGATGACTTCAGCCCAAAGAATAGCTCCACCAATGCTGAGTCAGGTTCTGTTGCACCCATAATGTTGATGGGACTTCTGTGCAATGTAGGAACTTGCTCTACAGTCAATGCAGTGGACGGATGGAAATTAAGGACTGTTATAGGCACCTGCTGCAAAAATAGGCTCTTATGAATGAATACAATGTTATGCACCTTGAAATCAGAATATATGGACAAACTGAACTAGTGTTTCAGCTACAGCATACATTGTTCTACTAAGTGTCAGTGACTATTTCCAAATGGTGCCTGTGCTATGTTATTCCACCTGTGTGTGCATTATGTGTAGAAAGTCATAGCCTACACATTACTGAATGTCTCCTACAAAATAATGGTCAGACACCGGTACAGCCAGAAAGTATAGGATTTTGAAACAAAGATACCAGCGGAATTTGACGCTCCTGTCAGGTTGTCAGCTTATATGTGCAAGTATTGTTTAGAAATTTGACAAATGCCAAAAATCCAGTTTGATCTCTTAAAAAACAGCTTAATTTAATACTGTATATATTGTGGTATTTTTATATAAAAGGTCATTTGTGGCAAACCAAAGAAAATACACAATAATGTCAATGTACACACAATCAGATAAAGGAAAAAAAAGACAATATCATTCTTCATTTTACATGGAGTTATGAGCAAAAGCATAACACGCCATACATAGTGATCTGTGACCTAAGTACAGTGTTAGGGCTACGTCCTTTCCATAGCTTCACATACTCTGACAACAAATGTTACTGGTATCGTCATTCACTTCTATGTAGGATTGCATTGTAGCACAGTGATTATAAAATGGAGGGAGGTGCGGTTTGGATCTCCTCTTTAAAAGAAAGGAAATAAAACTCTGGTGCGTTTTTGCTTTCGGAGCGCTGGGAATGCTGGGAAAACTGCCAGCCCACCTCCTGTCTCCATGACATAGCCCAACCAAAATACAACCTTGGAATAAAAAGGCAAGTATGATAATAACCAGCAATCCTGAATAGTGAGTATATAGTTAACAGTCTGGCCATCATCCACGCACATACACACAATACACACTATATTCACCACAGGGTCATAGCTTAGAGGCTGGACACAGGTGGGGGGAGAAGGGGGGGGCAGGGTGTTCAAGCATTATCCAATCCCTGGGGAGAATCTGCCCTGGCTTGACTATCAAAGTAAAGGCCTGATTGGTGGAGGTGCAGAGCTGGTGAGTCGTGTGATTGGTCGACAGGCAGCGGCAGTAGCATGTGTGTCGATGACAGTACTTGAAAAGACTGGCAGGGGTTGTCTGGTGGCCTCCTGCTAACCTCGCTCACTAGGAATAACATGGGGCATGCAGGTGCAGACTAATTCCATTTAAAACTTCAGGAACCAAGATGTCATATGCCTTGCAGCTTTTCATTCACAGGTCAATCAGCATACCAGAAAAGCACTTTAGATCGCCACTACAGCCTCCTATTTTCCCGTTTGCGTTCCTGGTCATCTGGTTTTTATTAATGGCAGGGCAGTGATGGTCCATGTACAGTCTTACGTCAAGAAATTAGAATAGGATCGACAATTGAACTTTTTTCTTAAAAATATATCTAATCCATCATTTAATTTAATAGTAAAGATGATGTTTTTTGTAAAATGACAACGTGGTCAACATTTTGAGCACAGGTGACAGATTATAACTATTAAAATACAAATAAATTTAAACTACAAAAAGGCTTCAGAAAGTTCATGTAGAGATCTTGAGCTGATGTTTGATCTCTTGTGACAAAAGCCTCTTTAATGAGATGAAACATCTTTAACTCAGAACCAGAGGACTACCTTTTGAAACCCTTTGTTGCTATGGAATTTACTTGGATAATGAGGCATTGCACATATTTGAACTACAAATTGTTTCTTTTGTAAAATTCCAACTTTTGCAGTAGTACTGTAATACCAAGCCAAGTGAATTTGTAGTCATGTTTTGTGAAAATATCATAAATTTGTCTTTAAAAATTTCCTTGATAAAAAAAGACATGGTCTATGTCTTGGTTTTGGCTCATTTTCAGCGGCACTACTTACAGTAAGTGCCTTCTCAGGTCTCCACTGGGGCCCCCCTTAGTTTAAAACTTTCAAAGTGCTACACATAATGGCTTTAAGATAAACACGAATATTGTAAAAAATAAACTTTTTGCTGCTGTTACATTGTGTACATCCAAGGTTTTATATCACTCCAGTTTGGTTATGATAATGGTCCATTATCATTGTCATTGCTCATTGTGTAGGATTTAGAACGGCAAAGCAACTACACCTGTACATAAAATCCTATACTATGCATTAAGTATTATGGGGTCTCGTCAAGGCCCAATATCCTATGTTGCACCAGAAAACTAAGATTTATTTTTTAGATGGCCGGAAGACAAGGTTGAGGTAAGGGGTAACCTGTAAATAGATATGCAGTCTAAATCATCAATTCTGACATTACTAAATCCTACACAATGTACACTAAAGCTATACTAAAATATAAAATAAGGAAACAACTTATGTTTTTGGCATGTTTTCATACTTATCAAACATAATTAACTGATTATCAAAACTTTGAACAATAGCTTTCAATCGCCTCAAGTTCTCAAATATTGCAACATAACAGCTTCACTTTCTTGGCCATAATTGATTTCCTCCTCACTGAAGGAGAGAGAAATATAGATCATTATATGTATATTTTAATATAGCTTAAATTTTTACTAAAGATTTTCACATGATAAAGGCGGACATTTTGAGTTCATCCTGGATCCCCCAAAACACCATAGGCTTCTGTTGATTTGTCTTTCTTCTAGTTGGAGGGAACAGTGGTCAATTATCTTCACTCATTAGATGTGCAAGCTCAGAACAGACTAAAAATAAAATAACATTCAAGACAATTCACTGTGATAGCCCAAGTCGATGTTACGAATGACTAAAGTGGTACAAGATTTTGGGGGAATACTTTTTCACAAGTCTGCAGTCTTCCTCCTCTTCCTTGTAGCAACTGATTTCCAAACCTTCTTGTCTGAAAGGCACTGCACCAT
>NW_026571175.1:15994085-16001585 GCF_026225935.1 Boleophthalmus pectinirostris
AGAAGAGACAAAAATACATGATTACACCATAAATTTACAATACAGCAAAACATCTGCCTTATAGCGCTTCGTGATTAACAGAGGCCAATTAGAAGCCCTTTTCGCTGTAACCATACTTAAACTGGCTTTGGATCACTTCGCTCACTGTAGTTAAGCATGCATGACACAAGACAAATTGTCTGGTGTCTTGAACTAACCAATAAAATTTTGTATTATTTTGGACTACAGATGAAATTTTGATCAATGTGAATTATGGGCAAAAAAAATGAAAATAAATATCCAAAATTGCTTCTTTTTCCATAGTTTTTATCTTCCTGATATAACATTTTGAAGATTTTTTTCCCATTCAGAAAAGTTCCCATTCATTTTTATTCATCTGTTATATATAGCCTTTTGCTCAATACCAAGATGATCCAGTATAATGACACTTGGATTTTGCTACATTCTCAGTGTTACATTACATATGTTTAATTGAATCCTCAACATTCCACATCGTAAGTAAAACTGGTCAAATTTGGTATGCACTGAAGAAACATGAACCAGGACTTCCAGAAAATGTTATGCACGATAACCCTAGCTCACAGTAGTACCTTGAGTAGTCTGAAGGCAGTCATCCAGCAGGTCCGGCTCTGCTCGTCCTCAGCACACAGCATCTTCAGTTCTTTACAGTCACTTCTCACTTTACTGGGCTGTCAACCAAGCAGCAGACACAGTGGGAGATCAGATTAATGAGCAAACACGGCCATCGCTGAAAGGTACAGAGACACGTTCAAGCCATTTGCGAAGCTAGACCAAGACACTAATGAACCGGTGGACATGTGGTGCTGCAGAGCCTCTAATCTTCCATCATTTTATCACAGTTGCAACATTACAAGGTTAATGACGGGGTATTTGGTGATGCCCTATTAGCATTTATGGGGCTCATTTATCTTTCATTATGGCAAGGTCATTAGTATTAATAAAAACACACACACACTAGTAGTTGACTAAAGAAATTCTTGGCCAACTACAGACATGCCCTATGCACTGATTAGTCGAGTAAAGGTGGGCATGGCCTGGTGGTATGAACAGAAGTTCTCAGAATTATTACAGCTTAGGATACAGATAAGGACGAGTAATCAGCATCTGTAAATCAAACAGCTAATTAAATTACACCAGCTAACTCATTCCAGGCTTTCTCTTTTCTGCTGTGATTTATATGAATCCTTAATTTCAAAATAAAAAGTTGGTTGCTGGTGCCATTTTTTATTAATTGACCACATGACTAAGGGACTACAGCCCTAAAAAACATTTCCGACTGATTAATGCATTGGTATCACTGACTTCACAGCAGAGTAGTCACCGGTCATAGAGCTAAAATCCCTGACCCTAGCCGCACAGTCACCCCACTGACAGCCTGCATGCTGGAGACACACAGAGGTGAGAAGGTTAGGCAAACTAGATTTGCTGTACCATCCAGGCTTATCCTAGTGAGCTTATCCCCGATCAGCAGGTGACCCACCACAGATAACTGCTGGCCTGGGTCCCATAGTGCTGAGTGTGAGTTAAGAGCCCCCACTGGGTCGTTTTAACCACATGGCTTTGGTGGACACCTGTTACAAAGTGCTTTTGCCAGAGATGAGGTAACATCACATATGTGGTTTGTAAGAGAGCTCATGTATAGCCCATTACAATTTTCTTTATTACTTGAGCTACAGTGACTAGAGTTTTAAATGTATTAATTTGTGCCATGCCATAGTTGGTATCTCCCCTTATGGCCTTTGTTAATAAAAAAATATATTATTCACGATATTTAGCAAATAAGATACAGACTACAAAGCAGAGCTGGAATTGCACTGCCAACCTGTTGGCCAGTGGATCCTACCACTACTGTATACCAATGATGTTTATGTCTACCAACTGAGCTACTGTCGCCCCTACACAGTAACTCAGGTAAATACTCATGGTCAGAAATTGACTTTCTGGTTCTTGATGAGCAAGATTTCAAAAGTTGGGGCATCCATCTATTCACATCCATTTCCAGTGATTGGTTGAGTTTAGCTTTGCAACAAGTAACAAGCTCTATGTTGATACTTGTCAGCAATACGAGGACTCCCAAAATGACAACTGAATCACATTCATACAAAATTGTGCTTTGCTCTACTATTAAAGCATTTTGTTATTTAGCTAGCCATGATAAACATTATTGCTATGACTGGATAAATTGCTCTTGGTCCAATCTGTTGCAAATACTAGTAAAGCTCAAACAGTACAGCAGAGGGTACAGTGGTTCTTATCAAATGTCACTTAGCACAATGTTTTGGGATGGATCCAAATCACTGTAGTGATCAAGGATGCTTTTAGTTTAAGCATTGTGACCTTTATAAGTATCACATCACAACAAAAACTTAATCTTTGCTCTAATAAAAAGTGGCTATACTAAATTTTTTTCATGTAAATGTATTTTTGGTCCAGTACAGATACAAAATGAGACTTTTGCGTGTTGTTTGCAAACAAATATGTCACACTGGTGCACTGTTTGCATGCTAGTTGTTGCTTAGACCACAGCAAACATTAGCTTTGTATTTGATGTAAAAACAAAAAACAAAAAAAAAGAAAATCAGGTAAAGTGCCCTTAACAGGACTCTCTATAGTTAACATACAACAGCCAGTTGTTTTTACCTTGATGCAGAACTGGTACTCTGTGGGAGCATTGTGGAGTTTTCGTCCCGTGATGGTGGAGAAGATGTTACTTTCATCTAAATCAGACAGTAGCTGCAAATGCCTTGGTTCCTATTAGTTTGACAGAGGCACAGGTTAGACGTATGCACAAAATGACTAAACCAGCTCCACAAAATAAGCAGTGAATCTGTACCTTGGATGTTCCTTTTGTGGAGTAATAAAGCCCAGAGCGCCGCAGGAACATGTAGAGCTTCTTCCAGGACTTACGGCCCGGCTCCTTCACATATAAATAGCCTTGGATTTCCGGACAGCTGCTAGAGTTTAGAAAATTCTGTAAGAAGAAAATGTAACAAACTGTAGCCAGGCATTGAAAAGTAATTATGTTAACATTTACAACATGAATTTAAAAATATAATACTTGGCTTTGTAATTGACGAGCTAACCACATATGCTAAAATAAAACTTAATTCTTTTAACAGTAGGATTCTGACACAATGATGATACAATACCAAAAAAACTAAACTAATTGCCTAGGCTGTTTATGCCTAGAACAACTTAAACAGACTGTGGAAGCTCTGCAAAGGCTAAAAGCTCAAATGATGAAATCGATCAGATGTGAAGCATCACTTATCGCTATAACTTAAATAGCACAAAACAAGTAGAAGCATTGTAAAAGCCACCTTTAAGCAGTCTTAGTCATATCATTTTAGTTTTTTTTGCAAATGTTTTCTTTTATATTGTGATAAACATGTTTGAATATGTGAAAAATTCTCAATTCAGAAATGCCTGATTAATGAATGTAATGATTATGAATGTAAATTAAGCTCTTGCATATTTCTTGCACTATCACTGTCTCACCTGAAGAAGCTGTGACTGAGGGATTGAGCCATCAGATTCCTGACACCAAGCCACCATCTGCTCAGGAAAGAAGTTCTGCAAAGAGAGAAAGCTACAATTAGTCTCTCAAAAGCCCTTGCGTTAATACATGAGCAGCGTGGAGTGCTTGTCTGCAGAGCCCACCTCTCCTTCTCCCTGTCACTGAGAACAAGCTCTCGGCTCAAAGACAAAGTGAGAGGGGGCACTCCAAGCCTGGAAGTAGATGCAGCATGATCTCACCCGCTGATGTAATCCCCTTTAGCGAGCGTTGCTACTCTTAGTGTGATTGACAGGCCACGGCCAGCGCTTTGGTGTTTTACTGTGCTCATTACTACAGAGCTGAGGTCACCTGCTGGCTCTGACATTCACCTAAATCACCGCTGCAATAATGTCACTGCATACCCAGCAGGCCGCGCTGGAGTCCACATCAGCAAAAGGTGCCATGCAAAGGACCGGATGCTGACTTGCCACTTCATTTATTTTACTTGCAAAATAAGGGTATATGTGCATAAAAATGTGTTATTTTATCCAGCAGGTAGATGGATTCATATTGCTTTTCAATAGGTCTATTATGCAATGGAAACATGACTTGCCTGTAATTACTGGTAATAAACACATAAGCCTTGAATCACTTTTCTTTGTGTACCCAAAAATATTAGAAGGTAAAGGGGCCAAGCGTGCCTTGGGGGTATGAGGGCTGCGTGCTAAAAGCCAGCAGTCACAGAAAGGTCAATTGAGGGATGCAAGTGACTCACCAGGGGGTTCCTGAAGAATTCATATTTGGCATAATTCTTCCTGAAGAGGAATTTACTGTCGCTGCTCATGGAGGACTGAACATGAACCACCAGTTCATGGTCCTCCAAACACCTCTCTGCAACACACACACACTTAAGTTGTTTCTCATTGTGATAGAATCAGATCACATATTTAAAACATTACTTTTAAAGGATGTTTTCGATGATCTGCAAGTAGCCCCCTCACAAATATCTTTAGCTATCCATCCATTCTATTCTTATTTATATTTCCTAAAAACATATTCTGAAAGCTATTGAAATATTGTCTATCTGCATTGTGAACAAACACACTAACAAAACATTTAGTAATACTTTCAGTTTGCAGAAGGAAGTGGCCAATATGTGGATAAAGTAATAATAATCTAAAAACTCTGAATACACTGAACAACTACAAATTGTCCAAGTCAAATGTCCTCACTTATAGACTGCATTCATTTAAATCAGAACTGACTTACTGTATCGTTATATACAATGACACAGCAAGAAAAACTGTTGCCAGGAGACAAGCAAGGGACTAAAAGGTTAAACAAGGAGGGGTTGTGAACAGAAGAAGCACAGTGAGGCAGGCGGGGGGTGCGGAGTGAGTGTGGGGAGGAGGAGGAGGAGGTGGTGGGCATTGCAGGAAGATGATGTCATATATTTAGGCTGATTGCTGAGAGCAGTGCAGCCATAAGCAAAGTACAAGCCACGGGCACACTGCCACACATTAAGAGCTCATGCTGAGCTAGTGAGCCAGTGTGCTGTATCAATGTATGTATAACAGAGGCCAGGTCTCCTTTTTTCATCAGCGGAGGAGGAGAAATGATGTCAAAGAGGTGACTAGAAACTGATAGTGACAGGATGTTCTAGTTCACTACTGATAACACCTAGTCCCTGTACTAACCCACCACCATCGATATAATAGCCGGATCCTTGGATTTGTAGTTAGAGTCAGTTCTTCTTTTAGAGTGTGTAAGCCAGCCTGTTTCTTTAAATAAAAGCACACATATTCACATCTAACTGCAGCTGTAAACTTTATCTGTTAAGTGGTTAGGGCAAATAAAAAGTGTTCTGGCTGGGTAGAAATGCCTGTGCTCCCCTTTTAAGACATTGCATGTGTGCTGTGTGCACAAAGTGGCTGCAAGCGGGGGAATTTCCTGTGGAAGGGTTAAGGTAAGATTGATTGGCTGAGGAAGCTAGGGGCTCGTCCGAAGCACACCCCCCATTGGCTCCTTGCAGTTCTGGTATGACGCTTTAGTCCAGGCCTCTCTCTCCTAACTCTGCCTCCCCCCACCCTTCACCCCTCCAGTCCACACCCCTCCTTCTCTCTCTCCATCTCCGTCTGTCGTCCGCTCGCCCCTCACTAGCCTTGCGTTTTCCCTCCCAGCGCCGCTCCTAAACTCACATTCCATCTCTCCTGTGCACTTTTTTCCAGAAACACAGATCAAGCACCACCAAAGCACAAAGCCATCCCTTGAATCTAAAAATAAAACTTTTGAGAGTAGGAAAGCCTTACCAAAAATGATAAAAGGATATAAGACAGAAGTGAAATAGCTTAGAACTTTTTTCTCTCTCTGTAAGCTGTGAATTATTGTGAGGTATGTGAGTAGTACATGGAAAATGCCTATTCTGGCGAGCGCCACACCTCCCTGCCAAGTCGTATAGAAGGCGTACAAGGACCAGTGCCATGCTCAAGTGCACATACATACTGAGCTACACATAGGAGTATCTCCACCCATGTAGAAACAACACACAAAAGAACCATAGACAGAGATGTACAGAGGAACCCAGAGCACACCTGCTACTGTTGTAAGAGTTCTAGTGCAAATAAAATCACCAGACATTGAGCAAATCTTATTAAAACATCATCACATTTTACATTATGTTACTAAAAAAAATGTGACACATAGTATAAAAGCCAAATATGCTACTTTAAAACTTCCAATGATAACAAAAGTCCTTACCGAGTCCAAGGATGGGATGGTGCTCCACTAGCGTCCATGCATTGTCGTCCACACAGTGGCTCTTGTAGACCAGGAGCTGACAGACATCCCGGGCCATCATGTCCGCTGGAATCTCTAAAACTTTACCGGCCCCATCTTCGCTCCACACCTTCACGATCTACAAAAAAGCATACAACATAACAAACTGGTCAACAGTGCACCACATAGCTGCATTGGTAACATCAATTCTAAAACTGTGATAAGGTGAGATGCATCTGTGTATCAGAATGAATTACCTCCATGACTGAATTCTCTGTCAGGTCCTCCCTAAAAAGTGCACTTCACATTCTAGTGTCAGTCCAACATGAGATCAGCTTAAAAAATGGAGGATGACGTTCAGGAAAGGTTGGCCGTCCCCTGCTTTCCCAGTTCAACTCTTTGTCCACAGTTCAATCACACTTAGAATAATAGAAAGTACATGTTCATATCCATAAAACCCCCATCCTATATTGAATCAAAAATCCACAAAGCATAAAAAGGCTGTGAACATGGGAGAGAACTGCAATGGATGCACACATGTTGCATTGAAATGTCACCCGTTAGAAGCAGTACACAAGTCTGGTTCAAAGGCACAGTACCTCCCATTGTCGCGCCATTTTGAACCATTTCTGCCAAGTGCCCAAAGCGATATTTAAGCTGGGTGTAATTT
The DNA here is from genome assembly GCF_026225935.1 of Boleophthalmus pectinirostris. NCBI lineage: Eukaryota > Metazoa > Chordata > Actinopteri > Gobiiformes > Gobiidae > Boleophthalmus > Boleophthalmus pectinirostris. Next base: position 16,001,048 of record NW_026571175.1, read on the forward strand.
TGCCTTCTCTGAATGCATTCTCCTCATCGAGCCACAGACCAGCTGCTTCACAGCACCTAAGTCCTCAATGTACAGTAGACAGGTCCAAAATGAGCAAATGACTGTTATAACACACATTAAACCAGAATAATTGCTTTTTCATAAATCGAAAAACGGCATATGTGACTTCCAAGTGTATGCGCAACTCTATTCCCCCAAACCCACACACCTAGCAAATCCTGTCCCTGTACACAGCAGGGAATCTGAAGAAAATTCTGCTGCCCTGCACTCTACACAATACCAGCAAGGAACAACTATTGGAAATTATATGAAACACCACAAAGCTGACCCAAAGCAAAAAGCCAGAGAAATTGTGTCAAAGAGAAAAGAAACACAGGCCAAAAAAAAGAAGATGCAACGGTGGCCTAGAAATGACACAAAAGACCAAAAGCACAGCCAAAAGACAGACTTCGTCCAAAAACAGCGTCACAGAGCCGAGTGCCCCTGCAAATCCAGAAGACAGCCTCCTTTTTACCCCTACACGCCCCCCCGGTTAACT